>NW_023605546.1:0-80001 GCF_013339745.2 Dermacentor silvarum
CGGGCTGAGTGGCATTGCTGATGACTGCCTGCGTTCGTCTTCAAGGGCGCTATAACGTAAAATGATTCCAAACTGTTTTGATTCCAAACTCCTGACGTCAAATTTAGGTAACCACCGACGAAAGCATCGGGCGGTGACCCGCAGCGTTGTATGAACAACCCTATCAAACACTCTCCTCGTTTATAGGAGGTCACCGTTGTTTGCTTTCAGAGCCAATAACATTGTCTACACTCAGAGGTTTTTCTTATCTAATTGGCTGACAAGAGGCGAGGAGCACGCTCTAGTGGAGAGGGTTTTGATGGGGCCGAGCCAGGACAGTGAAAATAGATAAGCGCATGAAGAGGGTGGTGAGGGCTTCTCCGATTGGTGCGCTTCGCCTTACTTAGCTTGCGGTTGCTGGTCAAAAATCGCGGCGACGTGCAACGGAAGGATATGAATGCTGCTGAAACGGATCCTCAGCAAGGAAGAGTTGGCAGAGCGATGTCGTATGCATGCCGAAAGGGCTCGATAACGTTTTACTGCCACGCAAAAACGTTTATAATGCGCAAATAAATACATGCTCACCGGCAGGTGCGAGTAGCGAGGGCCTGAGTGATCGGCGGGCAGCCATCTTCTATTCCTTTCGGAACGGGGAAGTCTGTGGCTATTCAGAAATATTTTCTGTTTTGTTCGGCATATTAATGCATTTTTTTCGCATACACGTCACTTTGACGTGGTGTGTTTTCGTGGTTTTGTGAGGTCGCGTGACAGACAGGCGAAGTGGGCATAGCCAGAACACATTCGACCAATAGTAGAAGGCTAATGGTGAAAACGCGTAAAATCAGGCATAATTACTTTTCTTTTATGCGGTTTAATTATGCATAATCAGTGTGTAGACGTTATATCAGATGGGGAGCTATCGCGGTTTTCGTGACGTCGCGTCACAGATATTCGAAGTTGGGAGGGGCCCGAAAATGTTTTAACCAATCGTGGAGGCTGACTGCAGAAATTGGATTCAAAGCAGTTTGGACTCATTTTACGTTATAGCACCCCAGCGTAGGTCAGAGGAGCGGAAACAGGCGGGTACTGGAAAGTGGTTGGTAGCGTCTCAGAAATTTGCTCCTCTATGGCCTGTCGTAGCGTCGGAGCAAGCCCCTGCGCTGAGGCCGGGACGCAGGGAACAAGGGACAATTGCCGTGCCACTTTCTCTCGGACGAACTGCTGGATCTGCTGCCATAACATTGTGGTGTCAGTAGAAACGGCGCCTACAGTGAATGCTGACATGTCGGCCGGGTTAGAGCTCGGGAGTCGTGTAGAAATGCGCTGTTTCCGCAACTCGTCATAACTCTGACAGTACTGAACACGTCTTCGACAGTTTGGGGATTTTTGGCAATCAGCATTTGGAAAGCGTCGTCCTCGATCCCCTTCATGATGTGTTTGATTTTATCAGCTTCGGACATAGCAGGGTTGATGCGACGGCAGAGGTTAACAATACCCTCAATGTAGGAGGTGAAGTTTTCGCCGGATTGCTGGGCGCGACCGCGTAAGCGTTGTTCCGCGCGGAGCTTGCGAACAGCGGGACGGCCGAAGACTTCCGCGAAGTTCGTTTTAAAGGATGCCCAATTGGTAATATCAGCTTCGTGCTTGTGGAACCAAAGCTGTGCTACGCCCGCCAGGTAAAGGTTGACGTTGCTGAGCACTTACGCGCTCATACGAAGTGAGCCTGTCCTCGACGTCGTGCTATTCGGTGCCGTTGAAGATGACAGGGTCTCGCTGTCGTGGTACGCCGGAGTAGACAACCACCGGTGGTGCGGGAGCACATTGCTGGGGCACGTCGTCAGGCATTGCCGAGGCTGGGGGCAGAGTCCGGGTACGGAGTTCCAGGATGAAAGGGGAACTAGCACGCTTCACCAATTGATAGTACGCGTTTAATGGTTGATACGGTCGGCGTTGAAATGAATGCGCAGAAACAGGCAACGGCTAAACGGAGTGAGCGCGAGCACCAACAGCAAAGGTCTTATTCTTCGTCTGCTGCTGGCGCCCGTGTTTCTCAATATATATATATATATATATATATATATATATATATATATATATATATATATATCTGTGTGTGTGTGTTTGTGTAACCGTGAGCCGTTCCACTGGGGTAGAGATGAAAGACCAGCGAAGCTGTACTTTGGTGGGAATTCTGTATTTCGAATTATGACTATTAAGTTGTGATGCTGTAATTGGTTATTTGAACTATCAACAAAATGAGAAATGTATTTCATCCGGTGGTTTTCATTTATTTAGTGACCACAGGGACCATGGCCGTATTGTCGCTAGGGTACACCGCCATAGGTTGTACGTCAAAGGTTGACACGTTCTTCATAAACACGTCACCAACGCTACGCGCGTTCTGTGCAAACGCGGACAAAACGCTGCTCGTTGCTGGTGCTGCTACATCTCCAAGTTTATACAGCTCCTCAGAATCTTGAGAATGACAGCCCATAAACAAATGTCATGAAACAAAACACTGGCAGCGCCTGCCTTTTATGTTAAATCTTCTCAGACTGTGATTGAGTCACCAGTTCCCCTTGCGCCCGGTCGCAAGATACGCAGTTGGTGCTGCAGCTAAACGTCGACTCCCCTCCCTCCCTCCCGTCCCCCCACGGCCTTTCGCGCGACAGAAGAAGTCACGTCTAGGGAGCCTACATGCAAGCGCTGTTTTAGGGTGGTCACAGCCTTTGAAGGGGAACTTGCCGCCGCCAGCTAAATTGGTGGGTTCAATCTGGGGCACAAAATAGCGAAAGACCAGCTGACAGACCACATTTCCCGCCACCCTTAGTGACGTTAAATTAATTAACTTCTTTTAATAAACTTCGGCCTTAGCAGTCAGAGACAAATGGCGCGTCTGAGCGCCGTACATGGCACGTCTACGTTTTAGTTAAACAGACTAGCAAGGACAGTGTTTATTACGGCACACTTTGAAAAACACCCTTTAAATATTATGTACAACTGGAAGGCAACGACAATGCTTAATGCAGTTCACATTCTTGGCGTGAGATAATACTACCACGAGCACGCCATCGTGTCTTATAACTTGTTGCTTTATATGTGTCGCACGACATGCAATAGATAAGCAAGTTGGATGTGTTCAAATAAAAGGAAAAGACAACTAGTATATTAAAGATGTATGCAGGTTTCTTGTAGGCACTGGCGGAAACCTAAATTGAAGAAATTTAATATATACCGTGCCAACATGAGTACATCAAAGCATGACAAAAAAAGTTGCAGTGGCTTAGCTCGGCTATGCCAGGATATACGTAGCGTTAGCTAAGGTTCAGCTGATTATTCTTAGCTTTCCTGGTTGTCTCCTACGCTCAACCGCTAATTGCCAGGCAACTACTTCGGGATCCGATGAGTCAAGCTTCTCCGTTCTTCTGCGCTGTTGAGCAGCATTTGCGCTCTCCTTCTTCATGGCTATACCACACTGGCAAACGCCAGTCAGAAGCGCAGAGGCTCCAGCGCAGTGTCAGACGCCGACTGCACAGCGAGCGCGCGCCGGCACCAGTGCGTCTACCACGGCTACGACGTCACTCCTCTGGAATGCGCAGACCGGCGGCGGTGAGTCGCGCGTGGCGGCGGCAGAGTGCGCGAGAGGTGCCGGCTCCGGTGGCTCCGGTGCGCAAGCCGTGTGACATCACTGATCCTTGCGCATGCGCAGCACGGCTCTTGATTTGCCGCGCGAAACGGGCTTGGCTAGGCCAGTGTAGCTAACGCTACAAAAAGGCAGGAAGACTGGGGATCGAAATGCTTACCCACCAAATTTGGCGGTAAGTAGCGGTCAAGATTTTGGTGTTGTCACCACCCTAAAACAGCGCTTGCACGTAGGCTCCCTAGTCACGTGTTCTCCGCCGTGCGTTCGCTCTCTGTGAAAGCGCACGTCCCTCGCGCGCATTCAGTCGCACATACAGCATACGGCCATTGTGAGTTTTAGGGGCGAATCTCCTTAGGGTGTGGGTCTGTCCCTCCTCTGTAGTATGCAGTAGTAGTAGTAGTAGTAGTCGTCGTCGTAGTAGGTAGCCACGTCTACTGGTGCGTAAGACGCTGTGGCTTCTCCCCCTTACTAGAGAGTACTGCACGTTTCTAACGCGTTTGTGCTAGCGTCCCCTTAAGCGGGAGATGGTGCAATTATAATGAAGGGCGCTGTTATAAAATAGGAATGACGTCACATATGGCGCGTGTAATTGGTGGAAGTCAATCGTTCGATTTAGTGCGGCGAGACTGGGCGAATTACACGGAAGATTCACGGTTTACCGATGATTCCCTCCGGAGCTTCGCCCACTCATCATCATTCACCCCGTGGATATGCGGTGTTTTTTTTTTTCCACACGCGAACACAACCATCGGAGACTGAGCGCTTAACAGCTTCGCTGTAATATATGAGTGTGTGTGTGGGGGGGGTGCCTGTTCTGCGAATATTTGCGCACCACTGTGACGCAAACCTTAAAACACCACAGTAAGTGTTACGATTACTTGCCGCTGATATGGGACCACGGCGGGGATGCCGTGGCTATCATACATGTAGAAGTAATTGTAGATTTCACCCAATACGTATTTCAAGGGAATTCTGATAATAAAGTGAACTGATTATGCATATGTTCGGTACATGGTGCTTCACTGCTTTATTTACGCTGCTGCTTCATTCGCTGTGCATCCAGACGACTTATTTGAGTTTTGACTTATGGTAATTGAGTAACTCCTTGACTCTGACAAACGTGCTGCGAGGAACAGGCAAATTCTGAAACTCGGAATTCGTGTGGGGGCCCCCCGTAATCCGAATTCGCAGAAAATAAAAGTTATTTGATCATTATTTCTGCATAATTTATGCTCACTTAGACAAAAAGCGAGTTTTGGAGTAGTTAAAACTAAAGCAGTAGTTTGGGGTAGTAAAGGAAGAGCTTGTTGTGCGGGATTTGCTGTGCAAGCGAGGCAAAGTTAAGCCTTGTTGTTTTGGCTTGTGACTTAGAAGGCTTATTTCTTTGTCGGCGTTGTTTCGTTTTGTAGTACGATAGTCTTCTCTATGTTAACCTCATGTCGTGACGTTCAGGTTTTGGTGCGGAAGAAAAGCGCGCACGAAAATGGCCGAGCTAAGGCGCAAGAACTGAGGTCAAGAGAGAGTCACTCTTTTGCACGAAAGGGAATGCGCTGAGTGAAATGGCAAAGTATTGGACAACTACAGGATGTAAGGTTTGTATGTGAATTCCCCATGTAAACTGCAGAATACAGTTATCAACTAATTAAATGAACAAGCATGCTGTTAGGAAGATGAACAAACGTGAGCAAATCTCGACACATGACCACGGGTATTCGGTGTTGCAATGCTGGCGTGACGAAGGGCGCCGGCAGTGGGGTGCCAAAGATTTGTGTTACCTTGCGCTTCACCGCGTCTGCGGAACATGAGATTAGACGACCTCAAGCTATACGCACGCCGAAAGAGTTTGCTCATAAATCTACGGGCCATCTTGGCTAGCATTTAGCCCTCCGACCTGACGCAAGTTACCTCCAAAATACGACGCGTGGGTCGCTTATGTGCTCAGCCGCGCGGACAGCCATGCGCCGCCACAGAAGGGTTGGATGTGCCGCGTGTTGTCCTTTCCTAGCGCTCATTAGATGGTGCGCATTAGGCTATCACTCTAAAGTCCCTATATAGTAAAAGTACCGCCATCTACGGGAAGAAGAAGAAGAAGCCGACCAGTGCGGACGTGGAAATTTCGGCTCCCGCTTCTGCACACGTTTTCGGACTGATTTTTGTGATTCCTAGCAGCGAAATGTGCACTATTCGACGCAGTTTCTTCTAAGGAACACGCCGATGTCTGATGTTTGCCCGTCAGTGTAATCTTTTTCAACTTTCGAGACGTGTTAGTTCGGACTACGCCGCGGCTCGGCTAGCCCTACCCGACTAGGCCTATCGTCGGCGGTGAGGAGCAAGCAGACCCAGGCCTCGCTCGTACGTGTGTGCGGTAGCATGCCCGCTATGGAGACAGTCGTGGACGGAAAGTTAATCTCTCGATAAGAAGCGAATCGCCCGGGCTGGACGACGGCCATGGGCAGAAGCAAGAAGGCCAAACCAGGACCGACCGTTCCGGACCGAGGCAACGAGGAACAAGCAGATGGTGATGATGATTATTGTGGTTTATTGGCGCAAGGGCCAGATGTGGCCAAAGAGCGCCAAGACGATGGTAGTGGTTTGATAGTGGTACATGAATAGTGAACTATATGAACACTACATGTGACATGGCTGTAAAGGGGCCTAAAAACAGTCGCTGTAAAGTGCGTAAAATATATACGTAATAAGATTATGGCAATGACTGATTATGTGTACTATGGACATGAACAATGCATTGCGAAGGAATGATACGACTTCCAAAATAATAAAAATGCTAGACTTGGCCAGAAGCACAAGTGCCTAAACAGAGCCCTTGAAACACAAGGACCTGGAGGTATGTGCTATAAAAAGAAAAGAACTATCACAGCAACATCCTCTGGAGAGAGGATGTGCTATGAACTTATTGGGCTAATAACATGTAGCACAACATCTTTCAAGAATGCGAGGACTGCATTGGTGCTAAAAAGCGGTTCTTTACCGAGAAACATAGCGGGATGGAGAGGGACACAATAGCGATATGCTAGCGGAAAATGTTTCTTTCTTTCTCTTTCGGCTTCCCGACACTCCAAGAGGACGTGGAGGACGGTGAGCCTCTCGCCACATCTACCACAGGTAGGAGGATCATTACCATTCAATAGAAAATTGTGAGTACCATATGTGTCTCCTATTCTGAGACGACAGAATAGGACATCAGTTCGTCGTGTTTTAGTTGTACAGGGCCAGAACCCTACCTGTGGCTTACAAGTGCAGCTTATGATTTGCTTCGGCGTCCCACAAGCGTTGCCAGTGGCTTCGCAGTTTGTTTCGTAGGAAAGGCTTCAGATCTGTGGAGGGAATAGTAGCGGCAGGATTAATAGCTTGCGATGTAGTTGATGTGGCCAAATGGTCTGCTAGCACATTGCCCTCGATGCCTCTATGACCAGGCACCCAGCATATTAATACATGTATTTGAGATTGGTAAATGTCACACAAGAGTGAGTAAAGCTCAAGAAAATAGGATTCTTATGCTTTTGTAAAGATGTTAGCACTTTTACAAGACTCAACGAGTCTGTGAATATTATTGCCTTTTGTAGTTTCAATTTGTCTATATGTTTCACTGCAGAAAGTACTGCGTAGGCTTCTGCTGTGGAGATACTTGTTAGGGGGTTCAATACGTCAGGTTTAGAAAAAGAGGGGCCAACAGCCGCATAAGATACGCCAGCATGGGACTTGGATGCGTCGGTGTAGAATTCCGAGCACGAGTACTTCGATTGAAGTTCGCGGAAATGCATTGCAATTTCGAGCTCGGGTGCGTGCTTTGTGACCTTTACAAAGGATAGATCACACTCTATCACCTGCCACTCCCAGGGCGGTGACATCTTAGCTGGAGGCATTAGGCTATGTTCAAGAAGTGGGACATCCATCTCTTCGCTGAGTTCTCTTACACGCAGTGAGAAAGGCCGCCTCACAGAGGGTCGATCACAGAGGGTGAAAAGCGTTGCACACTTCAACTCATTAATGGTTACAGGAGAAGGATGTTCCCAATCGGAGTGAACTTTGAGAAAATAGGTGAAGCTGATGTATGTTCTCTGGAGATTGAGTGACCACTCATTGGATTCTACGTATAAGCTTTCGACGGGGCTTGTTCTGAATGCGCCAGTGGCCAGGCGGATGCCTAGGTGGTGGACAGGATCTAGCATTTTTAGCGCGCTCGGGGCGGCAGAGTGATATACTACGGCGCCATAGTCCAATCGTGACCGAATGAGGCTCTTGTAAAGATTCATTAGACACTTCCTGTCGCTGCCCCAAGATGTGCGAGATAAAAGTTTCAGTAAGTTCATTGTTTTCAGGCATTTCGCCTTGAGATGTTTTATGTGGTGGGTGGAAGTAAGCTTAGAGTCAAGTATGATGCCTAAAAACTTGTGTTCTTTGTTAATAGGTATTTGTCCATACATTTCGATAGTAGGATCTGCAACGAGACCGCTCTTCCTAGTGAAAAGAACAGAAGAACCTTTGTGGGGGTTTACTTTGAACCCGTTTTCGTCTGCCCACTTAGACACTTTGTTCAACCCCTGCTGTACTTGTCTCTCGCAAACTGCGAGGTTACAGGACTTGAACCCTATTTGTATATCGTCCACATAGATGGAATAAAAAATAGCGGGTGGTAACGAAGCACGGATCGTGTTCATTTTAACGATAAAGAGTGTGCTGCTGAGCACACCTCCCTGGGGTACACCAGTTTTCTGCACAAAAGGCCGTGATAACACATTGCCAACTCGCACACGGAATGTGCGATTCAGCAGATAACTCTCAATCACATTTAACATATTACCACGTATACCAAAGTGGGAGAAGTCTCTCAGTATACCAAACCGCCATGTGGTGTCGTAGGCCTTTTCCATGTCTAGAAATACAGACAGAAAGAACTGTTTGTGAATAAAAGCTTCGCGTATCTGCGCCTCAATACGTATCAAATGATCAGTGGTGGATCGACCCTCGCGAAAACCGCACTGGTATGGGTCCAGCAGTTTGTGTGATTCTAGGAAATGTAGTAGGCGGCGGTTTATCATTTTTTCGAAGACTTTGCAGAGACAGCTAGTTAGTGCTATAGGCCGGTAACTCGAAACAGACGATGGATCCTTGCCCTGTTTCAGGATAGTAATTATAATGGCCTCTTTCCAGGCAGATGGTATCTCGCCGGAAGACCATACAGCGTTGTAGAGGGAAAGGAGGGTTTTCTGTGTTTCATGGGGAAGGTGCTTCAGCATTTCATATACGACACGGTCAGCACCTGGTGCAGAATTATTGCAGCAGTTTAGTGATGCCTGTATCTCAGCTAATCTTAATGGTTCGTTATATGCCTCGTGTTTTTTGCATTTTCGTTCCAGCTTCTGTCCTTCTATTCTGACTTTGTATCGTTTAAATGTTTCCGAGTAGTGCGATGAGCTGGACACATGTTCAAAATGTGTGCCCAGGAAGTTCGCTTGGTCTTCCAAGCTGTCGCCCTGTGTGCTTACCAAAGGGAGTGAATATGTTTGTCGTCCTCTTACCTTATTTACCCTGTTCCAGACTTTGGATTCATCTGTATACGAGTTTATACCTGATAAAAACTTCTGCCAGCTCTCTCTTCTGGCCGGTCGGCGCGTTCTCCTGCCTTGGGACTTTACCTTCTTAAAATTGACAAGATTCTCCGCAGTTGGATACTCACGTAGCAGCCCCCACGCTTTGTTCTGTTTCCTACGAGCGCTCCTACATTCGTCGTTCCACCATGGGACACGGCGTTTGCATGCCACATAGTCATTTGGGATATGCATTTAGAAGCGGCATCAATTATGAAGGTAGTGAAATACTCCACAGCAGCATCAATTCCTAACAAAGACATGTCAGCCCAGGAGATACTACTAGTAAGAGTTCGAAATTTCTCCCAATCGGCTGTATCAACCTTCCATCGATGGGCTTGTGGTGAGCACTCATTTTCCTTGGTTGTTCTCAGTAGTATTGGGAAGTGATCGCTCCCGTAAGGATTTTTGGTAACTTCCCATTTAAGTTCAGAAAATAGACACGCGGAAGCTATGCTCAGATCAATAGAAGAAAATGTTCTGTTTGCAATACAGTAAAATGTAGGTTCCTTTTTATTCAGGAGGCACGCACCAGACTAGAAAAGAAATTGTTCAGCAAGACGACCTCGCGCATCGATACGAGAGTCGCCCCACAGACTGCTGTGCGCATTGAAATCGCCAAGAACAAGATAAGGTTCTGGCAATTCGTTTATAAAGGACTGAAATTCATGTTTGTGTAAGTGGTAATGTGGGGTATGTAAAGCGAGCAAATGGTGATGAGTTTGTTTAGAAGAACAAGTCGAACTGCCACTGCTTCAAGGGGCGTTTGTAGCTGCAAACGTTGGCATGCTATGCTTTTGTGTATTATGATGGCAACACCGCCTGATGATGCGAGAGCATCATAGCGATCTTTACGAAACGTAACATACTGCCGGAGAAAGTTTGTATGTTTTGATTTTAAGTGTGTTTCCTGTACACACAGCACTTTTGGATTATGTTGGTAAAGGAGTTCTTGGATATCGTCTTGGTTCCTAAGAAGGCCTCTGACGTTCCACTGCATAATTTGCGTGTCCATAGTGAAGGTAAATTGGTGCTGTGTGTACGAAGAAGAACGTGTTTTAGCCTACAGAGCCCCTGTAATTTTGGTTCTGTCTTTTCTAGAGCGGTCCAAAGAATTTGGCCGCTCTTTAGGTGCTGACAGCACCACCTTGCTTGGAGTAGTGTCCATAGCCTCTTCCGAAGCGCTGGACACCCGCTCTAACGAGCGATGTGTACGTCGTGTAGCCTTGGCCTCGAGGGACGAAGGCTGTGGCCTTCCCAGACCGGAGACCGATGGGTCCTCCTTAGCCTCTGAGCTGCGATGGCTGCTGCCAGCGCTAGTGGAGGCCTCTGGTGTGGCCGATTTCGATGATGATGATGATGTGTGGTGTTTTATGGCGCAAGGGCCAGTTCTGGCCAAAGAGCGCCATGCCAGTGTTTGTGAGTATGCAGTGGAGCGATGAATTCTGAGAAGTAGATGAAGTGTGGCTGTAAAGGGGCCTAAAAATAATCGCTGTAAAACGCGTAAAATATACATGCACTAAAATCATGGCAATGACTAATGAGGTGTACTATGAAATGAAGAATGCATTGAGAAAGAATGACACTGGTATTTAAAATATTTAAGATGTAGTAATTGGAAAGAAGCACTACTGCCTAAACAGAGCCCTTGAACCACAAGGGCCTGGAGGCATGTGCTTATACAAAACTACTATCACAGAAGCATCCTCTGGAGGGAGGATGCGCTATGAATTTATTGGGCTTATAACATGCAGTACCACGTCGTTTAACAAAGCGAGGACTGCTTTGGTGCTAAACAGCGGTTCCTCACCAAGAACATATTGGGATGCAGAGGGACATGATAGCGGTAAGCTAAAGGGAAATGTTTTTTTTCTATCTGCTTCGGCATCCCGACACTCCAGGAGAACATGGAGGACGGTTAGCCTCTCACCACATCTACCACAGGATGGTGGTTCATCCCCAGTCAACAAAAAACTATGGGTGCCAAATGTATGTCCTATTCTGAGACGACAGAACAGGACATCAGTTCGCCGTCTTCTCGTTGCGGAGGGCCAGAAACCTAACTGTGGCTTAATCAAGTGAAGCTTATTATTTGTTTCTGCATCCCACAGACGTTGCCAATGGCTTCGCAATTTATTACGCAAGAAATGTTTCAAATCTGTTGCAGAAACAGCAGCTGTAGAATTAGTAGCGTGCGATGTTATTGACGTAGCCATTCGGTCAGCTAGCACATTACCCTCAATGCTTCTATGGCCAGACACCAGCATATAATGATATGCTGGTTAGATACATGCGCTCTACGCAGTACGGAATAGAGCTCAATGAGTATAGAATTGTTCTGCTTACAGGGTGACTTTAAAGCGTTTACGACACTTAGGGAGTCTGTAAATATGATTGATTTTTGAATTTTAGATTTCCTTATATGCCTCACAGCTGACAATAGTGCATAGGCCTCAGCCGTAAAGATACTTGCTTCAGGGTGGAGTACACCGGATTCCGACAAGGATGGGCCGACGGCTGCATAGGACACCCCGTCACGTGACTTAGAAGCGCCTGTATAAAACTCTGTGCATGTGTACTTGGACTGGAGTTCAAGGAAATGCATTTTGATATGTGCCTCTGGTGCGTGCTTGGTGACCTCTACGAATAATGTGTCACACTCTATGAGCTGCCACTGCCACGGCGGTAACAGGTTTCGCTGGAGCCATAAGACAGCGTTCAAGCAACGGAACACCCATTTCCTCACTAAGATTCCTCACACGCAAAGAGAACGGTTTTCTCGATGCCGGTCGATTTTCGAAGAGTGTGGCAGTGGTCATGTCGTTTATGGTTGAATAAGAGGGATGTTCAATGTTCGCGTGTACTCTAAGAAAATATGTAAAACTACTATATGAACGCTGCAGACTGAAGTGACCACTGATTCGACTCTACGTAGAGGCTCTGGATCCGGACTTGTTCGGAAAGCACCGGTCGCGAGGCGGATGCCCAGATGGTGAACGGGGTCTAGAATTTTTAATGCACTTGACGTTGCGAATTATAAATTATAGCTCCGTAATCAAGGCGTGAGCGGACAAGACTGTTGTACAAGTTAAGGAGGAATTTTCGGTCACTACCCCATGTTTTGCGCGACAACAATTTTAAAAGGTTCATCGTCTTCAGACACCTTGCCTTCAAATATTTAAGATGGGGGATAAAGGAAGCTTCGAGTCTAGAATTATCCCAGGAATTTATGCTCACTGCTCACGGATAGTTCCTCTTGATTAATCGTGAGATTGGCACTGGTGTCATGCCTCTTTTGTTTGAGAAAAGTATGCACGTACTTTTCTTTGCATTTATTTTAAATCCATTTACATCAGCCCATTTAGACAGTTTGTTTAATCCAAGCTGTACCTGTCGTTCGCAGATAGCAATGTTGCATGATTTGAAACCTATCTGTACATCATCAACATACACAGAATAAAACATGCTGCGTGGAATAACTGTATACAGGGAGTTCATTTTTACAATAAAGAGTGTGCAACTAAGCACGCCCCCTTGTGGCACACCAGCCTCCTGGGTGAATGTTCTAGATAAAACATTGCCCACTCTTACGCGAAACGTGCGGTTAGACAAGTAGCTTTCGACTGTGTTTAACATATTACCGCGGACCCCCATCGCACAAAGATCTCGCAGAATTCCGAAGCGCCATGTCGTATCGTACGCTTTCTCTAAATCTATAAATACAGAAAGTAAAAACTGTTTATGAATAAACGCATCTCTGATGTTTGCCTCGATGCGAACAAGGTGGTCTATTGTCGACCTACCTTCTCGGAAGCCACACTGGAAGGGGTCTAGTGTTTCGTTATTTTCTAGGAAACTGATTAAACGCCGGTTTATCATTTTCTCATACAGCTTGCACAGGCAGCTTGTTAGAGCTATTGGCCTGTAGCTGCTGGCTAAGGACGGGTCTTTGCCTTGTTTAAGTATCGGGATGACTATGGCTTCTTTCCATGAGGACGGGATACACCCAGCCGCCCACATGGCATTAAAAAGAGACAGGAGTGTTTTCAGTGTTTCAGGGTGTAGGTATCTAACCATTTCATACATAATACGATCGCCACCTGGCGCCGAATTGTTGCAACATGTGAGAGATGCTTTAAGTTCGGCTAAGGTAAATGGTCGATTGTAAGCCTCACTCGAAGAACCTTTGCGGTTAAGGGGCTGCCGTTCTTCGCGTTCTTTGAACTTCAGGAAAGTTTCTGTATAGTGCGATTCACTTGATACATATTCAAAGTGTTCACCTAGACAATCCGCCTGGTCTTCCAGGCTATCACCTTGGCTACTTACTAAGGGTAGGGGATGTGACTCCCGGCCTATTAGTTTATTTACCCTATTCCAGACTTTCGTTTCATCGGCTGTACGAATTTATGCTGGAGATGTACTTTTCCCAACTCTCTCTTTTAGCAGGTCTGCGCGTTCTCCTGCCCTGCGACTTTGCTTGCTTAAAATGTATCAGGTTTTCAGCTGTTGGGGAGTTGCGAAGCAATCCCCAGGCTTTGTTTTGCTTTTTACGTGCTTTTTGGCATTCCTCGTTCCACCATGGCAGGCGACGCTTATTAGCCAGTCCATTAGATTGTTGTATGCACCTTTCAGCAGCGTCAATGATAAAACCTGTTATATACGCCACAGCATCGTCTATGTTAAAAGAGGCAATGTCATCCCGGCCTAAATATGTTATTTGTCGAAAAAGTTCCCAGTTAGCCGAGTCAAGCTTCCATCGGGGAACGTGTGGCGAGCATCTATCTTGTTCTGTTAAGCCTAGCATAATTGGGAAGTGGTCGCTCCCAAAGGGGTTCTTGAGAACGGACCACTCCAGGTATGGCATTAGTGTACTCGATGCTATACTTAGGTCAATGGATGAATATGTGTTATGTGTAACGCTGTAATACGTAGGCTCTTTCATGTTAAGTAATGATGCGCCTGAAGAGAACAGAAAATTTTCAATTAGGCGACCTCTCGCATCGCAACGTGAGTCTCCCCACAAAGTGTTATGTGCGTTGAAATCTCCGACAACTATATATGGCTCCGGAAGTTCATTTATGTAGTTTTGGAATTCAGTTTTATGTAGCTGATAATTGGGAGGGATGTATATAGAGCTGATAGTGATCAGCTTGTCAAACAACACCCCTCGGACAGCAACTGCCTCTAGGGGCGTATGAAGTTTTAATTCCGGCAGGCAATACCTCTATCGACTACAATAGCCACACCACCGGAAGACACGACTGTGTCATCGCGGTCTTTACGAAAAATTGCGTATTGCCGGAGAAAGTTTGATTGTGTAGGTTTAAGGTGTGTCTCTTGTACACACAGCACCTTAGGATTAAACCTGTGTAGGATTTCTTTGACGTCATCGAGGTTGTGTAGGAGTCCTCTGACGTTCCATTGTATTATTTGTGTATTCATGTTGGAAGTGTTTTTTTTTGTGCTGTGTGTTTAAAAAAGAGACTAATTTAACTTACAGAGCCCTTGTCGGGCCCTGTGATGCGGGCTTTTTCTTTTTTGGAGCGATCGCGAGATTCTCGCGGCTCCTTTGGCGCTTGCGGCGCTGTCTGGCAGGTTGTTGTGTCCATCGCCTCTTGCGAGGCGCTGGACACGCGCTCTTGCGAGCGGTTGTTTTGACGGGAAGGCCTCGTTTCGAGGGACGAGGCCCTTGAGGCCACCAGCCCGGAGGTTGATGGCCCCTTCTTGTGAGTTGGCGGAGCAGCGTTAGCTGCAGCCGGCGGGGGGGCGGATGGCGTCACTGCCGGCTCACTGTGTGCGGCCGGACAGCCGCCGGAAGCCGTTGCGACGCTGCCCCCTGACGCGCCACTTCGGCAAAGGTGTTCTTTGGCAGGTAGGATACCCACCTGCGTGCCTCCTTGAACGTTAGATTTTCCTTTACTTTAATCGTTACAATTTCTTTTTCTTTTTTCCAGGACGGGCACGACCGCGAGTATGCGGCGTGCTCGCCATCACAGTTCACACAGTGGAGAGAGTTTTCGCATGTTTCAGAGGCATGGTCACCGGAACTACATTTAGCACATGTCTGTCGGCCTCGGCAGTTCTGGGAACTGTGGCCGAAACGCTGGCACTTGAAGCAACGAAGAGGATTTGGTACATAGGGTCTGACCCGTAGCTTTACATAGCCTGCCTCGATTGTCTCGGGCAGGATGCTTGAGCCAAAAGTAAGTACTATATGTTTGGTTTTGATCTCTTTGCCGTCCCGTCTTAGCATGATTCGTTTAACAGTGATCACGTTTTGCTCGCTCCAGCCTTCCAACACAGTTCAGCTTCTGTCAGTTCCATGAGGTCATCGTCGGAGACAACACCACGGCTGGTGTTCATAGTTCGGTGCGGGGATATTGTCACTGGGATCTCCCCGAATGACACTAGGTTAGGAAGCTTTTCGTGCTGTTTCGCATCGCGGAGCTCCAAAAGGAGGTCGCCGCTAGCCATTTTCGATGCTTTGTAGCCTGCTCCAAGAGCTTTCGTCAGACTTTTCGAAACAAGAAAGGGTGAGATCATTCTCACCGTCTTTTCGGGTTTATCAGAATGGATCACATGAAATCGGGGGAAGATTTGCAATCTGTTGCCATGGAATTCAAAAATATCTTCGGTGCGCCCTCGTTTGTGAGAGCGATCAGGGAGTCGGGGAAATGAAGAAAAAGCCATAAGCTAACAATGATTTCGGTAACTATGCCAGCCGCCCACCACCGAGCCCAACAAGGGGACGCTACAAGACCCGAAGGAGATGCAGACGCCAGCTGTACATAGTCACTATAACCTAATATAATAGACCCAAGGATGGATAAACTACACCAGGTTAACCCTTGCTGCCTGGAAAATAGGAAGTAAAACGAAGTGAAGAGAAGACAGGAGAGATGGAAAGTAAGAGAGAAAGACGAAGGTTGAAGGGAGAGAGAGAGAGACAGGAAAAGGCAACTACCGATTTCCCCCGGGTGGGTCAGTCCGGGGGTGCCGTCTACGTGAAGCCGAGGCCAAAGAGGTGTGTTGCCTCCGCCGGGGGGCCATAAAGGTCCAAACTCCCGGCTTCGGCTCAACCTCCAGGATCCCCTTTTCCCCGGACACGGCTAAGCCACGCACGGTTAGACGCGGGAGGGTCCAACCCCCATGTGCTCTGGTCCGTGGTGTCGCAACACACCAAACGCCTGCTGACGCAGACGCCCCTGCGGGGAGAAGGCCTCTGACGTTCCACTGCATAATTTGCGTGTCCATAGTGAAGGTAAGTTGGTGCTGTGTGTACGAAGAACGTGTTTTAGCCTACAGAGCCGTTTGCGGCCCTGTAATTTTGGTTCTGTCTTTTCTAGAGCGGTCCAAAGAATTTGGCCGCTCTTTAGGTGCTGACTGCACCACCTTGCTTGGAGTAGTGTCCATAGCCTCTTCCGAAGCGCTGGACACTCGCTCTAACTGAGCGATGTGTACGTCGTGTAGCCTTCGCCTCGAGGGACGAAGGCTGTGGACCCACCAGCCCAGAGGCCGATGGGTCCTCCTTAGCCTCTGAGCTGCGATGGCTGCTGCCAGCGCTAGTAGAGGCCTCTGGTGTGGCCGATTTCGAGAAGGGCAGGGCAGCCTTAGCTGCTCCCACCATGGGGGCGGGTGGCAGTCGCTTCAGTACGCTGCGCGTACCTTGGGCGACCGCCGGGGTCCGTCGTGATGCTGCCCCCTGTTGCACCACTTCGGCAAAAGAAGTTTTCATGGAAAATGAAGGCGAAAGACGCTGTCGTGCTTCCCGGAAAGTGATATTCTCTTTGACTTTGATCGTAATTATCTCTTTTTCTTTCTTCCAGGCTGCGCAAGATCTGGAATATGCAGGGTGGCTGCCATCGCAGTTTGCGCAATGGGCCTCAGCAGTACATTCATCAGCATAGTGATCTTTTGCAGCGCATTTCGCACAAGTTAGTTGTCCTCGGCAGCGTTGAGAGGCATGGCCAAACCTCTGACACTTGTAGCAACGTCGTGGATTCGGAATGTAAGGTCGTACACGCAGTTTAAGGTAGCCTGTTTCTATTGCATCTGGGAGTGTGCTAGAGCCAAAAGTAAGTACTATGTGTTTGGTTGGTAGTTCTTTGTTATCGCGCCTGATTTTTATGCGTTGTACATTTATAACGTTTTCTTCTTTCCACCCATTCAGGAGTTCTTCGTCAGTCAAATCCATGAGGTCGCTGTCTGAAACCACACCCTTGACGGTGTTCATTGTTCGGTGTGCGCTGACAGATATGGTTTTATCGCCAAATGCCACCAGGTTTGTGAGTTTCTCGTACTGCATTTTGTCTTTTACCTCAATCAGAAGGTCACCACTTGCCATCTTGGTGGCTTTGTAGCCACTTCCAATGACCTCCGTGAGACATTTTGACACTAAGAAGGGTGAAATGTTTGTCGCTTTTTTGTCGGTGTTTTCACAGTGAATCACGTGGAAACGTGGAAAGATTTCGGTGGCCTTTGTGAAGAAGTTGAATGATTCATCGGTGCGCCCTCTTTTTATGAGAGGGCGATCAGGGAGTTTGGGGTATGAGGAAGCCATACAAATTAGTGACTTCGGCAGCGGTGCCAGCCGCCCACCGCGGAGCCCAACAAGGGGACGCGACAGGGTTGTTATGAACAAGACCTGCCAACGCCAGCTGTACACAACCACTATAACCAAATATGATATAACCAAGGTTGGCTATCTCACACAAGGTTAACCCTAGCTGCCTGGAAAATCAGAATATAAGAAGTAAGAAGGAGACAGGAAAGATTGAAAGTGAGAGAAAACGACGAAGATTGAAGAGGAGGATAGGAAAAGGCAACTACCGATTTCCCCCGGGTGGGTCAGCCCGGGGGTGCCGTCTATGTGAAGCCGAGGCCAAAGGGGTGTGTTGCCTCTGCCGGGGGGCCATAAAGGTCCGAACACCCGGCATCGGCTCAACCCCCAGGATCCCCCTTTCCCCAGACACGGCTCAGCCGCGCACGGCTACACGCGGTAGGTTCCAACCCTCATGTGCTCGGGTCCGTGGCGGCGCAACTCACCAAACGCCTGCTTGCGCAGACGCCCCTGCGGGGGCTTTCTTGCGGCACTTATTAGCAATAAATTGAGCCATCAATATATATTAAACCTTTAACAACTAGACACACCCGGCACCACCAACCTCACACTTTAAATCCATATTTTGCACGAATTGAGGTGTTCAAATACTCCTTTTTCCACGAACTATTAATGACTGGAACTTGATTCCATCCCCAATTGTACCTACTACTGATTGACATGTGCTCTTTTTCCTTTTCTTGTGTTTATTCAAATGCTTATGTACACACCCTGCTTGGACCTGTGCAAGGTCTGCAGTATTGTATAAATAAAATAAATAAAAAAATTTGGATTTAGTGCTCCAAAACAGAGCTTTTTCCTGTAACCTGCTCCAAATTTAGATTTTCCTGCTCCAAATGCAAGATTTTCCTACTCCAAATCCTACTTTGGCTGTTGCACCCCTGCTCCCGTCAAACACTGTAGTGTCTTCTCCAACTATCTGCGGCAGCGATAGATTTCCCTCAGAAGTGAAATGAAGGTACTTAAGGTAAGCATGTTTAATTTACCCTAAGACTAGTTTTTGTGGTCATTTCCTTGCCACAACTGCGCAGAAATGGCAAAAATAAGTCGCGCACAAAATGTGCACACCGTGACTAAAGAGAGTGTCAAAATGAGCTTAAGAGTGCAAGGAGTTGCTTACAGGAAAGGCAGATGGCTCATCCTGAGCCAGTGTGCTTTCACCTGTTTTTCTGCTCACATGAGTAGGTAACTGTTATAATAGGGCTGACTCCAAACCACATTGCTTGCATTTGTTGGAAGCAATTTTTTTCTCGATATAAGTGTTCGTGTAGTATTTGAGCCCACTTAATTGTAAAATCACGACAGCAGAAGCTTTCCTTGTTTTTCTTTTACCAATTTGTTAGCATGGCAGCACATAGTGTGCAGTTTATTCTATTATCGAGCCATGCTTTGTACTCATAGAGTATACAACAGCTCTGTTAGAGTTTTGAAAATGTAATGAAACATTTTAAGTTTGTCGCTTCATCTGTCAACTTAGAGCCTTCATTTGTCATAGTACTAATACATGGGTACAACACACAATATAGGCAAGATTTAAATTTAACAGAAATTTCCATGGTTCGATCGAATTATTCTGTGACATGTCGCCACTACACTGCAACTTTAGTGCCATTAAAATTTGTTTGGACATTCTTGTCCATGTGCTAAATTCTTTTAGACAACTTTTTTTCAAAGCCTGCAGGCACAACTTAAGCGAATGCGTAACCTTCATCTGCATGAGAGACAGGTCAGGACTTAGTGGCATTGTTCTTTGACAGAGTGAATGTTATGTAAGGAATTAGGTACAGGCAGTGAGTAGCACTTTGCAGCACTACTTAACAACACACACACGCTACTTAACCATTCCTAGGTCTAGTGGCAGCCATCAAGTGACATTTTTCCACTGATTCATGTAATCAATTATGGCATGCACCCTGCTTTAGGCACCTCTTTGAACTAGTGCATACAGCCTTCTGCTATCACGTAGCTGCAGTTATAGTATAAATTCATGGGTTCTTTGCCATCACATTTCAGTGCATATGGCATCACGTGTACTGATAACAAAGACCTCTAGAGAACAACACCTAACTTGATAACCTACACAGTGCACTTGAGCTTCACATATCATGTAAGCTGCACGCCTATTTGCGTTACTCTGCAAAGAGACATACAGTCAGCAACAGGGATGACTGCAGTTACCTGTGTCTTAAATTAATATTCACTTAATGTGCATGTCACTTCAACTGTCTTGCGCTGTGTTCTACACAAGTCGGCTTCTATATGTGATGCTGCTAGCTAACATCTGGTAATATTAATAATCCTTGTTTTCTCAGTGACAGCTGGCCTCCATGGGGCGGTTCAGACAGGGGAGTGTCATTGCTGGAGCACCTCCTGGCTATCCACAGAAAATGGAAGAAAAGATGGTAAATTCAAACTCCCACTGGTTCCCATTTCCATAAGTGTGTGTGTTCATCACCCTGAAGTTACTTAAATTTGAAAACGAAGCCACATAAAGTATACTGATGTCTCACGTAGTGCAATATTAAACATGAAAGTACACAAGCACGCAGCTTATAAACCTCAGATAATTTGTAGCAGATCAGTCACTACTGCAGAGGTCAGGATATGTATTGTCGTCGATGCTCGCTGACACAATAGAATTGCAGAAACTTGTTCATCATAAAAGCTGTTATACATTTAGGGTGTGAACATTTTGGTAATGGTTTGAGGTAATGCTAGACTGCATGAATATGCCACCCATAACGTAATGCCCTGACATAGGCCCTTAAAGGTAAAATAAATGACCATAATAAGCTTGGTAACAGATTTGTGCAACGAGCGCGTTGTGTAGCACGCACAAGGAAAAATACACGAGAAAGCACAAATAATACACACACGTAGTGCTTCATTGTGCCTTCTCATATCTTTGTTCCCTGTTCGCGCTACAACTCGCTCATTTCAACATGAACAACCAACAAGCCTACATCGCCACTTAGGTTTGTGCAGTTTACTTCGAGTCATAATTAAAGTACCACACACTGTATTTTAAGAAGTGAAATAAGTTATATTTCCTCGTTTAATTGGCCAACACTGTAGTTAGGCCCTGGGTATATTTTGGTCATGTATGTATATATGTCAGTGCTACATTTATTAGAATATGTTTTAGAATGAGTTGAAGTCATAATTATAGAAATGAATTCTTGTGATCATGGGACATCACATTAGTGATTAAGCAACCAAATATTGGAGTCACTAGGACCCTCCTAATACAACCACATCATAACCATGTACCATGACAGATTGGTACAGCCGAGTATACCAGAGGTGATAAGAGACAGTCCAGATTATCACACAGCATGACGCTTGCCTCTAAAAATATGTGAAGGTAGGTTGAAGCATGTGCGCTGGCCCAGCATATAATAACCTAAAAAACAAGACTTAAAAAGCAGATGCTGCATCGATAATGACGACTCGGAAGGAGTACATAACAAATAAAAAACAAAGCAAAACCAACCAAGTATGTTGGTTTTCTGAAGGTACTTCAGGTGTTTATTTGCCACGGCACTGCGTCCAGCAGCATCTGAGGCAAGAGAATTGGTCGAGCATTTAATGCGATCTTGTGCTTCTGGCTCGCTCGTTCACATGGGCACAAAACAAATCCATCTGCCTGCGTTGAGTGTCAGTGGCGTATTCTTACCCTGATACCCTGAATCAAGTTTACCAATTCACAGTTTTTCGAACTTACTGCTGCTTCTCAAGTTGTGTGCATTCATTGGTTTGCCTCAAAACTGCAACGCCAGTGCTCTTTTTGAAACCATATTGACCCGTTTGACAAGTTTGGTGATAGATCTGACGCCAATTTGTCTTCCATAGTGATGGCATTGTCTTGAATGCCAAGTTGTTGCAGGAGGCCCTTCAGCTACTTACGCAGAACAGCATGTCTAGGATGGCAGTGTCAGTGTTATAATTGCTTGCAATGTTAGTGCTGTCTACAGTACGTACACGGACATTCGACATGAGCAAAGGTGAGCCCTCATTTATTCCACGTAAAGAACGTTGACAACGTACCACCGGTGTATTCTATACTGCTGCTACAGATGTCAATGGGGACGTGGTCATTGTTTGCACTGTGTGGTGGAGTCCGGTTCAATACTGCTTTATTTGAAGCAGCATAGCTCACGCGCACGAATTAGCGTGTTGTGTGTGCAGTAAAATCTCGCGGAGACACGGAGTGCTCGTTGCTTGCAGTAATGAAAATAGTTCGCCATTGTCGCGTTGACCTCGCCGTATCCGTGCACGCGGTCACGAGCGGAGCGGGTCCGCGGGAAACTCGCTTGTACGGTACAGCAAGCGGTGAGCTTTGTAGGCGACGCGATGCACACAACCAGCAAGGGTTCGGTTCCACGCTGCAACAGGCACCACGTTGCAATGAAACGGTGTGCCGCATTTGTTGTTGTACCGAGTCTGTTGTCAGCCCGTGTCGACACGGGAAAAGTACGTTATATACGCCCGATTTTGACAAAAATCCTACTTTGGCTGTTGCACCCCTGCTCCCGTCAAACACTGTAGTGTCTTCTCCAACTATCTGCGGCAGCGATAGATTTCCCTCAGAAGTGAAATGAAGGTACTTAATGTAAGCATGTTTAATTTACCCTAAGACTAGTTTTTGTGGTCATTTTCTTGCCACAACTGCGCAGAAATGGCAAAAATAAGTCGCGCACAAAATGTGTACACCGTGACTAAAGAGAGTGTCAAAATGAGTTTAGGAGTGCAAGGAGTTGTTTACAGGAAAGGCAGATCTCATCCTACTGCGCAGAAATGGCAAAAATAAGTCGCGCACAAAATGTGCACACCGTGACTAAAGAGAGTGTCAAAATGAGCTTAAGAGTGCAAGGAGTTGTTTACAGGAAAGGCAGATGGCTCATCCTGAGCCAGTGTGCTTTCACCTGCTTTTCTGCTCACATGAGTAGGTAACTGTTACAATAGGGCTGACTCCACACCACATTGCTTGCATTTGTTGGAAGCAATTTTTTTCTCGATATAAGTGTTCGTGTAGTATTTGAGCCCACTTAATTGTAAAATCACGACAGCAGAAGCTTTCCTTGTTTTTCTTTTACCAATTTGTTAGCATGGCAGCACATAGTATGCAGTTTATTCTATTATCGAGCCATGCTTTGTACTCATAGAGTATACGACAGCTCTGTTAGAGTTTGGAAAATGTAATGAAACATTTTAAGTTTGTCGCTTCATCTGTCAACTTAGAGCCTTCATTTGTCATAGTACTAATACATGGGTACAACACACAATATAGGCAAGATTTAAATTTAACAGAAATTTTCATGGTTCGATCGAATTATTCTGTGACATGTCGCCACTATACTGCAACTTTAGTGCCATTAAAATTTGTTTGGACATTCTTGTCCATGTGCTAAATTCTTTTAGACAACTTTTTTTCAAAGCCTGCAGGCACAACTTAAGCGAATGCGTAACCTTTATCTGCATGAGAGACAGGTCAGGACTTAGTGGCATTGTTCTTTGACAGAGTAAATGTTATGTAAGGAATTAGGTACCAGCAGTGAGTAGCACTTTGCAGCACTACTTAACAACACACACACGCTACTTAACCATTCCCAGGTCTAGTGGCAGCCATCAAGTGACATTTTTCCACTGATTCATGTAATCAATTATGGCATGCACCCTGCTTTAGGCACCTCTTTGAACTAGTGCATACAGCCTTCTGCTATCACGTAGCTGCAGTAATAGTATAAATTCATGGGTTCTTTGCCATCACATTTCAGTGCATATGGCATCACGTGTACTGATAACAAAGACCTCTAGAGAACAACACCTAACTTGATAACCTACACAGTGCACTTGAGCTTCACATATCATGTAAGCTGCACGCCTATTTGCGTTACTCTGCAAAGAGACATACAGTCAGCAACAGGGATGACTGCAGTTACCTGTGTCTTAAATTAATATTCACTTAATGTGCATGTCACTTCAACTGTCTTGCGCTGTGTTCTACACAAGTCGGCTTCTATATGTGATGCTGCTAGCTAACATCTGGTAATATTAATAATCCTTGTTTTCTCAGTGACAGCTGGCCTCCATGGGGCGGTTCAGACAGGGGAGTGTCATTGCTGGAGCACCTCCTGGCTATCCACAGAAAATGGAAGAAAAGATGGTAAATTCAAACTCCCACTGGTTCCCATTTCCATAAGTGTGTGTGTTCATCACCCTGAAGTTACTTAAATTTGAAAACGAAGCCACATAAAGTATACTGATGTCTCACGTAGTGCAATATTAAACATGAAAGTACACAAGCACGCAGCTTATAAACCTCAGATAATTTGTAGCAGATCAGTCACTACTGCAGAGGTCAGGATATGTATTGTCGTCGATGCTCGCTGACACAATAGAATTGCAGAAACTTGTTCATCATAAAAGCTGTTATACATTTAGGGTGTGAACATTTTGGTAATGGTTTGAGGTAATGCTAGACTGCATGAATATGCTACCCATAACGTAATGCCCTGACATAGGCCCTTAAAGGTAAAATAAATGACCATAATAAGCTTGGTAACAGATTTGTGCAACGAGCGCGTTGTGTAGCACGCACAAGGAAAAATACACGAGAAAGCACAAATAATACACACACGTAGTGCTTCATTGTGCCTTCTCATATCTTTGTTCCCTGTTCGCGCTACAACTCGCTCATTTCAACATGAACAACCAACAAGCCTACATCGCCACTTAGGTTTGTGCAGTTTACTTCGAGTCATAATTAAAGTACCACACACTGTATTTTAAGAAGTGAAATAAGTTATATTTCCTCGTTTAATTGGCCAACACTGTAGTTAGGCCCTGGGTATATTTTGGTCATGTATGTATATATGTCAGTGCTACATTTATTAGAATATGTTTTAGAATGAGTTGAAGTCATAATTATAGAAATGAATTCTTGTGATCATGGGACATCACATTAGTGATTAAGCAACCAAATATTGGAGTCACTAGGACCCTCCTAATACAACCACATCATAACCATGTACCATGACAGATTGGTACAGCCGAGTATACCAGAGGTGATAAGAGACAGTCCAGATTATCACACAGCATGACGCTTGCCTCTAAAAATATGTGAAGGTAGGTTGAAGCATGTGCGCTGGCCCAGCATATAATAACCTAAAAAACAAGACTTAAAAAGCAGATGCTGCATCGATAATGACGACTCGGAAGGAGTACATAACAAATAAAAAACAAAGCAAAACCAACCAAGTATGTTGGTTTTCTGAAGGTACTTCAGGTGTTTATTTGCCACGGCACTGCGTCCAGCAGCATCTGAGGCAAGAGAATTGGTCGAGCATTTAATGCGATCTTGTGCTTCTGGCTCGCTCGTTCACATGGGCACAAAACAAATCCATCTGCCTGCGTTGAGTGTCAGTGGCGTATTCTTACCCTGATACCCTGAATCAAGTTTACCAATTCACAGTTTTTCGAACTTACTGCTGCTTCTCAAGTTGTGTGCATTCATTGGTTTGCCTCAAAACTGCAACGCCAGTGCTCTTTTTGAAACCATATTGACCCGTTTGACAAGTTTGGTGATAGATCTGACGCCAATTTGTCTTCCATAGTGATGGCATTGTCTTGAATGCCAAGTTGTTGCAGGAGGCCCTTCAGCTACTTACGCAGAACAGCATGTCTAGGATGGCAGTGTCAGTGTTATAATTGCTTGCAATGTTAGTGCTGTCTACAGTACGTACACGGACATTCGACATGAGCAAAGGTGAGCCCTCATTTATTCCACGTAAAGAACGTTGACAACGTACCACCGGTGTATTCTATACTGCTGCTACAGATGTCAATGGGGACGTGGTCATTGTTTGCACTGTGTGGTGGAGTCCGGTTCAATACTGCTTTATTTGAAGCAGCATAGCTCACGCGCACGAATTAGCGTGTTGTGTGTGCAGTAAAATCTCGCGGAGACACGGAGTGCTCGTTGCTTGCAGTAATGAAAATAGTTCGCCATTGTCGCGTTGACCTCGCCGTATCCGTGCACGCGGTCACGAGCGGAGCGGGTCCGCGGGAAACTCGCTTGTACGGTACAGCAAGCGGTGAGCTTTGTAGGCGACGCGATGCACACAACCAGCAAGGGTTCGGTTCCACGCTGCAACAGGCACCACGTTGCAATGAAACGGTGTGCCGCATTTGTTGTTGTACCGAGTCTGTTGTCAGCCCGTGTCGACACGGGAAAAGTACGTTATATACGCCCGATTTTGACAAAAATCCTACTTTGGCTGTTGCACCCCTGCTCCCGTCAAACACTGTAGTGTCTTCTCCAACTATCTGCGGCAGCGATAGATTTCCCTCAGAAGTGAAATGAAGGTACTTAAGGTAAGCATGTTTAATTTACCCTAAGACTAGTTTTTGTGGTCATTTTCTTGCCACAACTGCGCAGAAATGGCAAAAATAAGTCGCGCACAAAATGTGTACACCGTGACTAAAGAGAGTGTCAAAATGAGTTTAGGAGTGCAAGGAGTTGTTTACAGGAAAGGCAGATCTCATCCTACTGCGCAGAAATGGCAAAAATAAGTCGCGCACAAAATGTGCACACCGTGACTAAAGAGAGTGTCAAAATGAGCTTAAGAGTGCAAGGAGTTGTTTACAGGAAAGGCAGATGGCTCATCCTGAGCCAGTGTGCTTTCACCTGCTTTTCTGCTCACATGAGTAGGTAACTGTTACAATAGGGCTGACTCCACACCACATTGCTTGCATTTGTTGGAAGCAATTTTTTTCTCGATATAAGTGTTCGTGTAGTATTTGAGCCCACTTAATTGTAAAATCACGACAGCAGAAGCTTTCCTTGTTTTTCTTTTACCAATTTGTTAGCATGGCAGCACATAGTATGCAGTTTATTCTATTATCGAGCCATGCTTTGTACTCATAGAGTATACGACAGCTCTGTTAGAGTTTGGAAAATGTAATGAAACATTTTAAGTTTGTCGCTTCATCTGTCAACTTAGAGCCTTCATTTGTCATAGTACTAATACATGGGTACAACACACAATATAGGCAAGATTTAAATTTAACAGAAATTTTCATGGTTCGATCGAATTATTCTGTGACATGTCGCCACTATACTGCAACTTTAGTGCCATTAAAATTTGTTTGGACATTCTTGTCCATGTGCTAAATTCTTTTAGACAACTTTTTTTCAAAGCCTGCAGGCACAACTTAAGCGAATGCGTAACCTTTATCTGCATGAGAGACAGGTCAGGACTTAGTGGCATTGTTCTTTGACAGAGTAAATGTTATGTAAGGAATTAGGTACCAGCAGTGAGTAGCACTTTGCAGCACTACTTAACAACACACACACGCTACTTAACCATTCCCAGGTCTAGTGGCAGCCATCAAGTGACATTTTTCCACTGATTCATGTAATCAATTATGGCATGCACCCTGCTTTAGGCACCTCTTTGAACTAGTGCATACAGCCTTCTGCTATCACGTAGCTGCAGTAATAGTATGAATTCATGGGTTCTTTGCCATCACATTTCAGTGCATATGGCATCACGTGTACTGATAACAAAGACCTCTAGAGAACAACACCTAACTTGATAACCTACACAGTGCACTTGGGCTTCATATATCATGTAAGCTGCACGCCTATTTGCGTTACTCTGCAAAGAGACATACAGTCAGCAACAGGGATGACTGCAGTTACCTGTGTCTTAAATTAATATTCACTTAATGTGCATGTCACTTCAACTGTCTTGCGCTGTGTTCTACACAAGTCGGCTTCTATATGTGATGCTGCTAGCTAACATCTGGTAATATTAATAATCCTTGTTTTCTCAGTGACAGCTGGCCTCCATGGGGCGGTTCAGACAGGGGAGTGTCATTGCTGGAGCACCTCCTGGCTATCCACAGAAAATGGAAGAAAAGATGGTAAATTCAAACTCCCACTGGTTCCCATTTCCATAAGTGTGTGTGTTCATCACCCTGAAGTTACTTAAATTTGAAAACGAAGCCACATAAAGTATACTGATGTCTCACGTAGTGCAATATTAAACATGAAAGTACACAAGCACGCAGCTTATAAACCTCAGATAATTTGTAGCAGATCAGTCACTACTGCAGAGGTCAGGATATGTATTGTCGTCGATGCTCGCTGACACAATAGAATTGCAGAAACTTGTTCATCATAAAAGCTGTTATACATTTAGGGTGTGAACATTTTGGTAATGGTTTGAGGTAATGCTAGACTGCATGAATATGCTACCCATAACGTAATGCCCTGACATAGGCCCTTAAAGGTAAAATAAATGACCATAATAAGCTTGGTAACAGATTTGTGCAACGAGCGCGTTGTGTAGCACGCACAAGGAAAAATACACGAGAAAGCACAAATAATACACACACGTAGTGCTTCATTGTGCCTTCTCATATCTTTGTTCCCTGTTCGCGCTACAACTCGCTCATTTCAACATGAACAACCAACAAGCCTACATCGCCACTTAGGTTTGTGCAGTTTACTTCGAGTCATAATTAAAGTACCACACACTGTATTTTAAGAAGTGAAATAAGTTATATTTCCTCGTTTAATTGGCCAACACTGTAGTTAGGCCCTGGGTATATTTTGGTCATGTATGTATATATGTCAGTGCTACATTTATTAGAATATGTTTTAGAATGAGTTGAAGTCATAATTATAGAAATGAATTCTTGTGATCATGGGACATCACATTAGTGATTAAGCAACCAAATATTGGAGTCACTAGGACCCTCCTAATACAACCACATCATAACCATGTACCATGACAGATTGGTACAGCCGAGTATACCAGAGGTGATAAGAGACAGTCCAGATTATCACACAGCATGACGCTTGCCTCTAAAAATATGTGAAGGTAGGTTGAAGCATGTGCGCTGGCCCAGCATATAATAACCTAAAAAACAAGACTTAAAAAGCAGATGCTGCATCGATAATGACGACTCGGAAGGAGTACATAACAAATAAAAAACAAAGCAAAACCAACCAAGTATGTTGGTTTTCTGAAGGTACTTCAGGTGTTTATTTGCCACGGCACTGCGTCCAGCAGCATCTGAGGCAAGAGAATTGGTCGAGCATTTAATGCGATCTTGTGCTTCTGGCTCGCTCGTTCACATGGGCACAAAACAAATCCATCTGCCTGCGTTGAGTGTCAGTGGCGTATTCTTACCCTGATACCCTGAATCAAGTTTACCAATTCACAGTTTTTCGAACTTACTGCTGCTTCTCAAGTTGTGTGCATTCATTGGTTTGCCTCAAAACTGCAACGCCAGTGCTCTTTTTGAAACCATATTGACCCGTTTGACAAGTTTGGTGATAGATCTGACGCCAATTTGTCTTCCATAGTGATGGCATTGTCTTGAATGCCAAGTTGTTGCAGGAGGCCCTTCAGCTACTTACGCAGAACAGCATGTCTAGGATGGCAGTGTCAGTGTTATAATTGCTTGCAATGTTAGTGCTGTCTACAGTACGTACACGGACATTCGACATGAGCAAAGGTGAGCCCTCATTTATTCCACGTAAAGAACGTTGACAACGTACCACCGGTGTATTCTATACTGCTGCTACAGATGTCAATGGGGACGTGGTCATTGTTTGCACTGTGTGGTGGAGTCCGGTTCAATACTGCTTTATTTGAAGCAGCATAGCTCACGCGCACGAATTAGCGTGTTGTGTGTGCAGTAAAATCTCGCGGAGACACGGAGTGCTCGTTGCTTGCAGTAATGAAAATAGTTCGCCATTGTCGCGTTGACCTCGCCGTATCCGTGCACGCGGTCACGAGCGGAGCGGGTCCGCGGGAAACTCGCTTGTACGGTACAGCAAGCGGTGAGCTTTGTAGGCGACGCGATGCACACAACCAGCAAGGGTTCGGTTCCACGCTGCAACAGGCACCACGTTGCAATGAAACGGTGTGCCGCATTTGTTGTTGTACCGAGTCTGTTGTCAGCCCGTGTCGACACGGGAAAAGTACGTTATATACGCCCGATTTTGACAAAAATCCTACTTTGGCTGTTGCACCCCTGCTCCCGTCAAACACTGTAGTGTCTTCTCCAACTATCTGCGGCAGCGATAGATTTCCCTCAGAAGTGAAATGAAGGTACTTAAGGTAAGCATGTTTAATTTACCCTAAGACTAGTTTTTGTGGTCATTTTCTTGCCACAACTGCGCAGAAATGGCAAAAATAAGTCGCGCACAAAATGTGTACACCGTGACTAAAGAGAGTGTCAAAATGAGTTTAGGAGTGCAAGGAGTTGTTTACAGGAAAGGCAGATCTCATCCTACTGCGCAGAAATGGCAAAAATAAGTCGCGCACAAAATGTGCACACCGTGACTAAAGAGAGTGTCAAAATGAGCTTAAGAGTGCAAGGAGTTGTTTACAGGAAAGGCAGATGGCTCATCCTGAGCCAGTGTGCTTTCACCTGCTTTTCTGCTCACATGAGTAGGTAACTGTTACAATAGGGCTGACTCCACACCACATTGCTTGCATTTGTTGGAAGCAATTTTTTTCTCGATATAAGTGTTCGTGTAGTATTTGAGCCCACTTAATTGTAAAATCACGACAGCAGAAGCTTTCCTTGTTTTTCTTTTACCAATTTGTTAGCATGGCAGCACATAGTATGCAGTTTATTCTATTATCGAGCCATGCTTTGTACTCATAGAGTATACGACAGCTCTGTTAGAGTTTGGAAAATGTAATGAAACATTTTAAGTTTGTCGCTTCATCTGTCAACTTAGAGCCTTCATTTGTCATAGTACTAATACATGGGTACAACACACAATATAGGCAAGATTTAAATTTAACAGAAATTTTCATGGTTCGATCGAATTATTCTGTGACATGTCGCCACTATACTGCAACTTTAGTGCCATTAAAATTTGTTTGGACATTCTTGTCCATGTGCTAAATTCTTTTAGACAACTTTTTTTCAAAGCCTGCAGGCACAACTTAAGCGAATGCGTAACCTTTATCTGCATGAGAGACAGGTCAGGACTTAGTGGCATTGTTCTTTGACAGAGTAAATGTTATGTAAGGAATTAGGTACCAGCAGTGAGTAGCACTTTGCAGCACTACTTAACAACACACACACGCTACTTAACCATTCCCAGGTCTAGTGGCAGCCATCAAGTGACATTTTTCCACTGATTCATGTAATCAATTATGGCATGCACCCTGCTTTAGGCACCTCTTTGAACTAGTGCATACAGCCTTCTGCTATCACGTAGCTGCAGTAATAGTATGAATTCATGGGTTCTTTGCCATCACATTTCAGTGCATATGGCATCACGTGTACTGATAACAAAGACCTCTAGAGAACAACACCTAACTTGATAACCTACACAGTGCACTTGGGCTTCATATATCATGTAAGCTGCACGCCTATTTGCGTTACTCTGCAAAGAGACATACAGTCAGCAACAGGGATGACTGCAGTTACCTGTGTCTTAAATTAATATTCACTTAATGTGCATGTCACTTCAACTGTCTTGCGCTGTGTTCTACACAAGTCGGCTTCTATATGTGATGCTGCTAGCTAACATCTGGTAATATTAATAATCCTTGTTTTCTCAGTGACAGCTGGCCTCCATGGGGCGGTTCAGACAGGGGAGTGTCATTGCTGGAGCACCTCCTGGCTATCCACAGAAAATGGAAGAAAAGATGGTAAATTCAAACTCCCACTGGTTCCCATTTCCATAAGTGTGTGTGTTCATCACCCTGAAGTTACTTAAATTTGAAAACAAAGCCACATAAAGTATACTGATGTCTCACGTAGTGCAATATTAAACATGAAAGTACACAAGCACGCAGCTTATAAACCTCAGATAATTTGTAGCAGATCAGTCACTGCAGAGGTCAGGATATGTATTGTCGTCGATGCTCGCTGACACAATAGAATTGCAGAAACTTGTTCATCATAAAAGCTGTTATACATTTAGGGTGTGAACATTTTGGTAATGGTTTGAGGTAATGCTAGACTGCATGAATATGCCACCCATAACGTAATGCCCTGACATAGGCCCTTAAAGGTAAAATAAATGACCATAATAAGCTTGGTAACAGATTTGTGCAACGAGCGAGTTGTGTAGCACGCACAAGGAAAAATACACGAGAAAGCACAAATAATACGCACACGTAGTGCTTCATTGTGCCTTCTCATATCTTTGTTCCCTGTTCGCGCTACAACTCGCTCATTTCAACATGAACAACCAACAAGCCTACATCGCCACTTAGGTTTGTGCAGTTTACTTCGAGTCATAATTAAAGTACCACACACTGTATTTTAAGAAGTGAAATAAGTTATATTTCCTCGTTTAATTGGCCAACACTGTAGTTAGGCCCTGGGTATATTTTGGTCATGTATGTATATATGTCAGTGCTACATTTATTAGAATATGTTTTAGAATGAGTTGAAGTCATAATTATAGAAATGAATTCTTGTGATCATGGGACATCACATTAGTGATTAAGCAACCAAATATTGGAGTCACTAGGACCCTCCTAATACAACCACATCATAACCATGTACCATGACAGATTGGTACAGCCGAGTATACCAGAGGTGATAAGAGACAGTCCAGATTATCACACAGCATGACGCTTGCCTCTAAAAATATGTGAAGGTAGGTTGAAGCATGTGCGCTGGCCCAGCATATAATAACCTAAAAAACAAGACTTAAAAAGCAGATGCTGCATCGATAATGACGACTCGGAAGGAGTACATAACAAATAAAAAACAAAGCAAAACCAACCAAGTATGTTGGTTTTCTGAAGGTACTTCAGGTGTTTATTTGCCACGGCACTGCGTCCAGCAGCATCTGAGGCAAGAGAATTGGTCGAGCATTTAATGCGATCTTGTGCTTCTGGCTCGCTCGTTCACATGGGCACAAAACAAATCCATCTGCCTGCGTTGAGTGTCAGTGGCGTATTCTTACCCTGATACCCTGAATCAAGTTTACCAATTCACAGTTTTTCGAACTTACTGCTGCTTCTCAAGTTGTGTGCATTCATTGGTTTGCCTCAAAACTGCAACGCCAGTGCTCTTTTTGAAACCATATTGACCCGTTTGACAAGTTTGGTGATAGATCTGACGCCAATTTGTCTTCCATAGTGATGGCATTGTCTTGAATGCCAAGTTGTTGCAGGAGGCCCTTCAGCTACTTACGCAGAACAGCATGTCTAGGATGGCAGTGTCAGTGTTATAATTGCTTGCAATGTTAGTGCTGTCTACAGTACGTACACGGACATTCGACATGAGCAAAGGTGAGCCCTCATTTATTCCACGTAAAGAACGTTGACAACGTACCACCGGTGTATTCTATACTGCTGCTACAGATGTCAATGGGGACGTGGTCATTGTTTGCACTGTGTGGTGGAGTCCGGTTCAATACTGCTTTATTTGAAGCAGCATAGCTCACGCGCACGAATTAGCGTGTTGTGTGTGCAGTAAAATCTCGCGGAGACACGGAGTGCTCGTTGCTTGCAGTAATGAAAATAGTTCGCCATTGTCGCGTTGACCTCGCCGTATCCGTGCACGCGGTCACGAGCGGAGCGGGTCCGCGGGAAACTCGCTTGTACGGTACAGCAAGCGGTGAGCTTTGTAGGCGACGCGATGCACACAACCAGCAAGGGTTCGGTTCCACGCTGCAACAGGCACCACGTTGCAATGAAACGGTGTGCCGCATTTGTTGTTGTACCGAGTCTGTTGTCAGCCCGTGTCGACACGGGAAAAGTACGTTATATACGCCCGATTTTGACAAAAATCCTACTTTGGCTGTTGCACCCCTGCTCCCGTCAAACACTGTAGTGTCTTCTCCAACTATCTGCGGCAGCGATAGATTTCCCTCAGAAGTGAAATGAAGGTACTTAAGGTAAGCATGTTTAATTTACCCTAAGACTAGTTTTTGTGGTCATTTTCTTGCCACAACTGCGCAGAAATGGCAAAAATAAGTCGCGCACAAAATGTGTACACCGTGACTAAAGAGAGTGTCAAAATGAGTTTAGGAGTGCAAGGAGTTGTTTACAGGAAAGGCAGATCTCATCCTACTGCGCAGAAATGGCAAAAATAAGTCGCGCACAAAATGTGCACACCGTGACTAAAGAGAGTGTCAAAATGAGCTTAAGAGTGCAAGGAGTTGTTTACAGGAAAGGCAGATGGCTCATCCTGAGCCAGTGTGCTTTCACCTGCTTTTCTGCTCACATGAGTAGGTAACTGTTACAATAGGGCTGACTCCACACCACATTGCTTGCATTTGTTGGAAGCAATTTTTTTCTCGATATAAGTGTTCGTGTAGTATTTGAGCCCACTTAATTGTAAAATCACGACAGCAGAAGCTTTCCTTGTTTTTCTTTTACCAATTTGTTAGCATGGCAGCACATAGTATGCAGTTTATTCTATTATCGAGCCATGCTTTGTACTCATAGAGTATACGACAGCTCTGTTAGAGTTTGGAAAATGTAATGAAACATTTTAAGTTTGTCGCTTCATCTGTCAACTTAGAGCCTTCATTTGTCATAGTACTAATACATGGGTACAACACACAATATAGGCAAGATTTAAATTTAACAGAAATTTTCATGGTTCGATCGAATTATTCTGTGACATGTCGCCACTATACTGCAACTTTAGTGCCATTAAAATTTGTTTGGACATTCTTGTCCATGTGCTAAATTCTTTTAGACAACTTTTTTTCAAAGCCTGCAGGCACAACTTAAGCGAATGCGTAACCTTTATCTGCATGAGAGACAGGTCAGGACTTAGTGGCATTGTTCTTTGACAGAGTAAATGTTATGTAAGGAATTAGGTACCAGCAGTGAGTAGCACTTTGCAGCACTACTTAACAACACACACACGCTACTTAACCATTCCCAGGTCTAGTGGCAGCCATCAAGTGACATTTTTCCACTGATTCATGTAATCAATTATGGCATGCACCCTGCTTTAGGCACCTCTTTGAACTAGTGCATACAGCCTTCTGCTATCACGTAGCTGCAGTAATAGTATGAATTCATGGGTTCTTTGCCATCACATTTCAGTGCATATGGCATCACGTGTACTGATAACAAAGACCTCTAGAGAACAACACCTAACTTGATAACCTACACAGTGCACTTGAGCTTCATATATCATGTAAGCTGCACGCCTATTTGCGTTACTCTGCAAAGAGACATACAGTCAGCAACAGGGATGACTGCAGTTACCTGTGTCTTAAATTAATATTCACTTAATGTGCATGTCACTTCAACTGTCTTGCGCTGTGTTCTACACAAGTCGGCTTCTATATGTGATGCTGCTAGCTAACATCTGGTAATATTAATAATCCTTGTTTTCTCAGTGACAGCTGGCCTCCATGGGGCGGTTCAGACAGGGGAGTGTCATTGCTGGAGCACCTCCTGGCTATCCACAGAAAATGGAAGAAAAGATGGTAAATTCAAACTCCCACTGGTTCCCATTTCCATAAGTGTGTGTGTTCATCACCCTGAAGTTACTTAAATTTGAAAACGAAGCCACATAAAGTATACTGATGTCTCACGTAGTGCAATATTAAACATGAAAGTACACAAGCACGCAGCTTATAAACCTCAGATAATTTGTAGCAGATCAGTCACTACTGCAGAGGTCAGGATATGTATTGTCGTCGATGCTCGCTGACACAATAGAATTGCAGAAACTTGTTCATCATAAAAGCTGTTATACATTTAGGGTGTGAACATTTTGGTAATGGTTTGAGGTAATGCTAGACTGCATGAATATGCTACCCATAACGTAATGCCCTGACATAGGCCCTTAAAGGTAAAATAAATGACCATAATAAGCTTGGTAACAGATTTGTGCAACGAGCGCGTTGTGTAGCACGCACAAGGAAAAATACACGAGAAAGCACAAATAATACACACACGTAGTGCTTCATTGTGCCTTCTCATATCTTTGTTCCCTGTTCGCGCTACAACTCGCTCATTTCAACATGAACAACCAACAAGCCTACATCGCCACTTAGGTTTGTGCAGTTTACTTCGAGTCATAATTAAAGTACCACACACTGTATTTTAAGAAGTGAAATAAGTTATATTTCCTCGTTTAATTGGCCAACACTGTAGTTAGGCCCTGGGTATATTTTGGTCATGTATGTATATATGTCAGTGCTACATTTATTAGAATATGTTTTAGAATGAGTTGAAGTCATAATTATAGAAATGAATTCTTGTGATCATGGGACATCACATTAGTGATTAAGCAACCAAATATTGGAGTCACTAGGACCCTCCTAATACAACCACATCATAACCATGTACCATGACAGATTGGTACAGCCGAGTATACCAGAGGTGATAAGAGACAGTCCAGATTATCACACAGCATGACGCTTGCCTCTAAAAATATGTGAAGGTAGGTTGAAGCATGTGCGCTGGCCCAGCATATAATAACCTAAAAAACAAGACTTAAAAAGCAGATGCTGCATCGATAATGACGACTCGGAAGGAGTACATAACAAATAAAAAACAAAGCAAAACCAACCAAGTATGTTGGTTTTCTGAAGGTACTTCAGGTGTTTATTTGCCACGGCACTGCGTCCAGCAGCATCTGAGGCAAGAGAATTGGTCGAGCATTTAATGCGATCTTGTGCTTCTGGCTCGCTCGTTCACATGGGCACAAAACAAATCCATCTGCCTGCGTTGAGTGTCAGTGGCGTATTCTTACCCTGATACCCTGAATCAAGTTTACCAATTCACAGTTTTTCGAACTTACTGCTGCTTCTCAAGTTGTGTGCATTCATTGGTTTGCCTCAAAACTGCAACGCCAGTGCTCTTTTTGAAACCATATTGACCCGTTTGACAAGTTTGGTGATAGATCTGACGCCAATTTGTCTTCCATAGTGATGGCATTGTCTTGAATGCCAAGTTGTTGCAGGAGGCCCTTCAGCTACTTACGCAGAACAGCATGTCTAGGATGGCAGTGTCAGTGTTATAATTGCTTGCAATGTTAGTGCTGTCTACAGTACGTACACGGACATTCGACATGAGCAAAGGTGAGCCCTCATTTATTCCACGTAAAGAACGTTGACAACGTACCACCGGTGTATTCTATACTGCTGCTACAGATGTCAATGGGGACGTGGTCATTGTTTGCACTGTGTGGTGGAGTCCGGTTCAATACTGCTTTATTTGAAGCAGCATAGCTCACGCGCACGAATTAGCGTGTTGTGTGTGCAGTAAAATCTCGCGGAGACACGGAGTGCTCGTTGCTTGCAGTAATGAAAATAGTTCGCCATTGTCGCGTTGACCTCGCCGTATCCGTGCACGCGGTCACGAGCGGAGCGGGTCCGCGGGAAACTCGCTTGTACGGTACAGCAAGCGGTGAGCTTTGTAGGCGACGCGATGCACACAACCAGCAAGGGTTCGGTTCCACGCTGCAACAGGCACCACGTTGCAATGAAACGGTGTGCCGCATTTGTTGTTGTACCGAGTCTGTTGTCAGCCCGTGTCGACACGGGAAAAGTACGTTATATACGCCCGATTTTGACAAAAATCCTACTTTGGCTGTTGCACCCCTGCTCCCGTCAAACACTGTAGTGTCTTCTCCAACTATCTGCGGCAGCGATAGATTTCCCTCAGAAGTGAAATGAAGGTACTTAAGGTAAGCATGTTTAATTTACCCTAAGACTAGTTTTTGTGGTCATTTTCTTGCCACAACTGCGCAGAAATGGCAAAAATAAGTCGCGCACAAAATGTGTACACCGTGACTAAAGAGAGTGTCAAAATGAGTTTAGGAGTGCAAGGAGTTGTTTACAGGAAAGGCAGATCTCATCCTACTGCGCAGAAATGGCAAAAATAAGTCGCGCACAAAATGTGCACACCGTGACTAAAGAGAGTGTCAAAATGAGCTTAAGAGTGCAAGGAGTTGTTTACAGGAAAGGCAGATGGCTCATCCTGAGCCAGTGTGCTTTCACCTGCTTTTCTGCTCACATGAGTAGGTAACTGTTACAATAGGGCTGACTCCACACCACATTGCTTGCATTTGTTGGAAGCAATTTTTTTCTCGATATAAGTGTTCGTGTAGTATTTGAGCCCACTTAATTGTAAAATCACGACAGCAGAAGCTTTCCTTGTTTTTCTTTTACCAATTTGTTAGCATGGCAGCACATAGTATGCAGTTTATTCTATTATCGAGCCATGCTTTGTACTCATAGAGTATACGACAGCTCTGTTAGAGTTTGGAAAATGTAATGAAACATTTTAAGTTTGTCGCTTCATCTGTCAACTTAGAGCCTTCATTTGTCATAGTACTAATACATGGGTACAACACACAATATAGGCAAGATTTAAATTTAACAGAAATTTTCATGGTTCGATCGAATTATTCTGTGACATGTCGCCACTATACTGCAACTTTAGTGCCATTAAAATTTGTTTGGACATTCTTGTCCATGTGCTAAATTCTTTTAGACAACTTTTTTTCAAAGCCTGCAGGCACAACTTAAGCGAATGCGTAACCTTTATCTGCATGAGAGACAGGTCAGGACTTAGTGGCATTGTTCTTTGACAGAGTAAATGTTATGTAAGGAATTAGGTACCAGCAGTGAGTAGCACTTTGCAGCACTACTTAACAACACACACACGCTACTTAACCATTCCCAGGTCTAGTGGCAGCCATCAAGTGACATTTTTCCACTGATTCATGTAATCAATTATGGCATGCACCCTGCTTTAGGCACCTCTTTGAACTAGTGCATACAGCCTTCTGCTATCACGTAGCTGCAGTAATAGTATGAATTCATGGGTTCTTTGCCATCACATTTCAGTGCATATGGCATCACGTGTACTGATAACAAAGACCTCTAGAGAACAACACCTAACTTGATAACCTACACAGTGCACTTGAGCTTCATATATCATGTAAGCTGCACGCCTATTTGCGTTACTCTGCAAAGAGACATACAGTCAGCAACAGGGATGACTGCAGTTACCTGTGTCTTAAATTAATATTCACTTAATGTGCATGTCACTTCAACTGTCTTGCGCTGTGTTCTACACAAGTCGGCTTCTATATGTGATGCTGCTAGCTAACATCTGGTAATATTAATAATCCTTGTTTTCTCAGTGACAGCTGGCCTCCATGGGGCGGTTCAGACAGGGGAGTGTCATTGCTGGAGCACCTCCTGGCTATCCACAGAAAATGGAAGAAAAGATGGTAAATTCAAACTCCCACTGGTTCCCATTTCCATAAGTGTGTGTGTTCATCACCCTGAAGTTACTTAAATTTGAAAACGAAGCCACATAAAGTATACTGATGTCTCACGTAGTGCAATATTAAACATGAAAGTACACAAGCACGCAGCTTATAAACCTCAGATAATTTGTAGCAGATCAGTCACTACTGCAGAGGTCAGGATATGTATTGTCGTCGATGCTCGCTGACACAATAGAATTGCAGAAACTTGTTCATCATAAAAGCTGTTATACATTTAGGGTGTGAACATTTTGGTAATGGTTTGAGGTAATGCTAGACTGCATGAATATGCTACCCATAACGTAATGCCCTGACATAGGCCCTTAAAGGTAAAATAAATGACCATAATAAGCTTGGTAACAGATTTGTGCAACGAGCGCGTTGTGTAGCACGCACAAGGAAAAATACACGAGAAAGCACAAATAATACACACACGTAGTGCTTCATTGTGCCTTCTCATATCTTTGTTCCCTGTTCGCGCTACAACTCGCTCATTTCAACATGAACAACCAACAAGCCTACATCGCCACTTAGGTTTGTGCAGTTTACTTCGAGTCATAATTAAAGTACCACACACTGTATTTTAAGAAGTGAAATAAGTTATATTTCCTCGTTTAATTGGCCAACACTGTAGTTAGGCCCTGGGTATATTTTGGTCATGTATGTATATATGTCAGTGCTACATTTATTAGAATATGTTTTAGAATGAGTTGAAGTCATAATTATAGAAATGAATTCTTGTGATCATGGGACATCACATTAGTGATTAAGCAACCAAATATTGGAGTCACTAGGACCCTCCTAATACAACCACATCATAACCATGTACCATGACAGATTGGTACAGCCGAGTATACCAGAGGTGATAAGAGACAGTCCAGATTATCACACAGCATGACGCTTGCCTCTAAAAATATGTGAAGGTAGGTTGAAGCATGTGCGCTGGCCCAGCATATAATAACCTAAAAAACAAGACTTAAAAAGCAGATGCTGCATCGATAATGACGACTCGGAAGGAGTACATAACAAATAAAAACAAAGCAAAACCAACCAAGTATGTTGGTTTTCTGAAGGTACTTCAGGTGTTTATTTGCCACGGCACTGCGTCCAGCAGCATCTGAGGCAAGAGAATTGGTCGAGCATTTAATGCGATCTTGTGCTTCTGGCTCGCTCGTTCACATGGGCACAAAACAAATCCATCTGCCTGCGTTGAGTGTCAGTGGCGTATTCTTACCCTGATACCCTGAATCAAGTTTACCAATTCACAGTTTTTCGAACTTACTGCTGCTTCTCAAGTTGTGTGCATTCATTGGTTTGCCTCAAAACTGCAACGCCAGTGCTCTTTTTGAAACCATATTGACCCGTTTGACAAGTTTGGTGATAGATCTGACGCCAATTTGTCTTCCATAGTGATGGCATTGTCTTGAATGCCAAGTTGTTGCAGGAGGCCCTTCAGCTACTTACGCAGAACAGCATGTCTAGGATGGCAGTGTCAGTGTTATAATTGCTTGCAATGTTAGTGCTGTCTACAGTACGTACACGGACATTCGACATGAGCAAAGGTGAGCCCTCATTTATTCCACGTAAAGAACGTTGACAACGTACCACCGGTGTATTCTATACTGCTGCTACAGATGTCAATGGGGACGTGGTCATTGTTTGCACTGTGTGGTGGAGTCCGGTTCAATACTGCTTTATTTGAAGCAGCATAGCTCACGCGCACGAATTAGCGTGTTGTGTGTGCAGTAAAATCTCGCGGAGACACGGAGTGCTCGTTGCTTGCAGTAATGAAAATAGTTCGCCATTGTCGCGTTGACCTCGCCGTATCCGTGCACGCGGTCACGAGCGGAGCGGGTCCGCGGGAAACTCGCTTGTACGGTACAGCAAGCGGTGAGCTTTGTAGGCGACGCGATGCACACAACCAGCAAGGGTTCGGTTCCACGCTGCAACAGGCACCACGTTGCAATGAAACGGTGTGCCGCATTTGTTGTTGTACCGAGTCTGTTGTCAGCCCGTGTCGACACGGGAAAAGTACGTTATATACGCCCGATTTTGACAAAAATCCTACTTTGGCTGTTGCACCCCTGCTCCCGTCAAACACTGTAGTGTCTTCTCCAACTATCTGCGGCAGCGATAGATTTCCCTCAGAAGTGAAATGAAGGTACTTAAGGTAAGCATGTTTAATTTACCCTAAGACTAGTTTTTGTGGTCATTTTCTTGCCACAACTGCGCAGAAATGGCAAAAATAAGTCGCGCACAAAATGTGTACACCGTGACTAAAGAGAGTGTCAAAATGAGTTTAGGAGTGCAAGGAGTTGTTTACAGGAAAGGCAGATCTCATCCTACTGCGCAGAAATGGCAAAAATAAGTCGCGCACAAAATGTGCACACCGTGACTAAAGAGAGTGTCAAAATGAGCTTAAGAGTGCAAGGAGTTGTTTACAGGAAAGGCAGATGGCTCATCCTGAGCCAGTGTGCTTTCACCTGCTTTTCTGCTCACATGAGTAGGTAACTGTTACAATAGGGCTGACTCCACACCACATTGCTTGCATTTGTTGGAAGCAATTTTTTTCTCGATATAAGTGTTCGTGTAGTATTTGAGCCCACTTAATTGTAAAATCACGACAGCAGAAGCTTTCCTTGTTTTTCTTTTACCAATTTGTTAGCATGGCAGCACATAGTATGCAGTTTATTCTATTATCGAGCCATGCTTTGTACTCATAGAGTATACGACAGCTCTGTTAGAGTTTGGAAAATGTAATGAAACATTTTAAGTTTGTCGCTTCATCTGTCAACTTAGAGCCTTCATTTGTCATAGTACTAATACATGGGTACAACACACAATATAGGCAAGATTTAAATTTAACAGAAATTTTCATGGTTCGATCGAATTATTCTGTGACATGTCGCCACTATACTGCAACTTTAGTGCCATTAAAATTTGTTTGGACATTCTTGTCCATGTGCTAAATTCTTTTAGACAACTTTTTTTCAAAGCCTGCAGGCACAACTTAAGCGAATGCGTAACCTTTATCTGCATGAGAGACAGGTCAGGACTTAGTGGCATTGTTCTTTGACAGAGTAAATGTTATGTAAGGAATTAGGTACCAGCAGTGAGTAGCACTTTGCAGCACTACTTAACAACACACACACGCTACTTAACCATTCCCAGGTCTAGTGGCAGCCATCAAGTGACATTTTTCCACTGATTCATGTAATCAATTATGGCATGCACCCTGCTTTAGGCACCTCTTTGAACTAGTGCATACAGCCTTCTGCTATCACGTAGCTGCAGTAATAGTATGAATTCATGGGTTCTTTGCCATCACATTTCAGTGCATATGGCATCACGTGTACTGATAACAAAGACCTCTAGAGAACAACACCTAACTTGATAACCTACACAGTGCACTTGGGCTTCATATATCATGTAAGCTGCACGCCTATTTGCGTTACTCTGCAAAGAGACATACAGTCAGCAACAGGGATGACTGCAGTTACCTGTGTCTTAAATTAATATTCACTTAATGTGCATGTCACTTCAACTGTCTTGCGCTGTGTTCTACACAAGTCGGCTTCTATATGTGATGCTGCTAGCTAACATCTGGTAATATTAATAATCCTTGTTTTCTCAGTGACAGCTGGCCTCCATGGGGCGGTTCAGACAGGGGAGTGTCATTGCTGGAGCACCTCCTGGCTATCCACAGAAAATGGAAGAAAAGATGGTAAATTCAAACTCCCACTGGTTCCCATTTCCATAAGTGTGTGTGTTCATCACCCTGAAGTTACTTAAATTTGAAAACAAAGCCACATAAAGTATACTGATGTCTCACGTAGTGCAATATTAAACATGAAAGTACACAAGCACGCAGCTTATAAACCTCAGATAATTTGTAGCAGATCAGTCACTGCAGAGGTCAGGATATGTATTGTCGTCGATGCTCGCTGACACAATAGAATTGCAGAAACTTGTTCATCATAAAAGCTGTTATACATTTAGGGTGTGAACATTTTGGTAATGGTTTGAGGTAATGCTAGACTGCATGAATATGCCACCCATAACGTAATGCCCTGACATAGGCCCTTAAAGGTAAAATAAATGACCATAATAAGCTTGGTAACAGATTTGTGCAACGAGCGAGTTGTGTAGCACGCACAAGGAAAAATACACGAGAAAGCACAAATAATACGCACACGTAGTGCTTCATTGTGCCTTCTCATATCTTTGTTCCCTGTTCGCGCTACAACTCGCTCATTTCAACATGAACAACCAACAAGCCTACATCGCCACTTAGGTTTGTGCAGTTTACTTCGAGTCATAATTAAAGTACCACACACTGTATTTTAAGAAGTTAAATAAGTTATATTTCCTCGTTTAATTGGCCAACACTGTAGTTAGGCCCTGGGTATATTTTGGTCATGTATGTATATATGTCAGTGCTACATTTATTAGAATATGTTTTAGAATGAGTTGAAGTCATAATTATAGAAATGAATTCTTGTGATCATGGGACATCACATTAGTGATTAAGCAACCAAATATTGGAGTCACTAGGACCCCCCTAATACAACCACATCATAACCATGTACCATGACAGATTGGTACAGCCGAGTATACCAGAGGTGATAAGAGACAGTCCAGATTATCACACAGCATGACGCTTGCCTCTAAAAATATGTGAAGGTAGGTTGAAGCATGTGCGCTGGCCCAGCATATAATAACCTAAAAAACAAGACTTAAAAAGCAGATGCTGCATCGATAATGACGACTCGGAAGGAGTACATAACAAATAATAAACAAAGCAAAACCAACCAAGTATGTTGGTTTTCTGAAGGTACTTCAGGTGTTTATTTGCCACGGCACTGCGTCCAGCAGCATCTGAGGCAAGAGAATTGGTCGAGCATTTAATGCGATCTTGTGCTTTTGGCTCGCTCGTTCACATGGGCACAAAACAAATCCATCTGCCTGCCTTGAGTGTCAGTGGCATATTCTTACCCTGATACCCTGAATCAAGTTTACCAATTCACAGTTTTTTGAACTTACTGCTGCTTCTCAAATTGTGTGCATTCATTGGTTTGCCTCAAAACTGCAACGCCAGTGCTCTTTTTGAAACCATATTGACCCGTTTGACAAGTTTGGTGATAGATCTGACGCCAATTTGTCTTCCATAGTGATGGCATTGTTTTGAATGCCAAGTTGTTGCAGGAGGCCCTTCAGCTACTTACGCAGAACAGCATGTCTAGGATGGCAGTGTCAGTGTTATAATTGCTTGCAATGTTAGTGCTGTCTACAGTACGTACACGGACATTCAACATGAGCAAAGGTGAGCCCTCATTTATTCCACGTAAAGAACGTTGACAACGTACCACCGGTGTATTCTATACTGCTGCTACAGATGTCAATGGGGACGTGGTCATTGTTTGCACTGTGTGGTGGAGTCCGGTTCAATACTGCTTTATTTGAAGCAGCATAGCTCACGCGCACGAATTAGCGTGTTGTGTGTGCAGTAAAATCTCGCGGAGACACGGAGTGCTCGTTGCTTGCAGTAATCAAAATAGTTCGCCATTGTCGCGTTGACCTCGCCGTATCCGTGCACGCGGTCACGAGCGGAGCGGGTCCGCGGGAAACTCGCTTGTACGGTACAGCAAGCGGTGAGCTTTGTAGGCGACGCGATGCACACAACCAGCAAGGGTTCGGTTCCACGCTGCAACAGGCACCACGTTGCAATGAAACGGTGTGCCGATTTTGTTGTTCTACCGAGTCTGTTGTCAGCCCGTGTCGACACGGGAAAAGTACGTTATATACGCCCGATTTTGACAAATTGCCGCTAATTCCGTCCGCTGTAGCGCGGTCTGTTAAAAGCATGCTTTGCGGCATTATTAATATAGGTAGACCAACCTAAGGTTGATATATCGACCGTTATATGTGCAAGTCTGTTGTTCGCGGCTCCGTTGTAACGAGCGTAGACTGTATATAGTTAAGAAAATGAATGGGTACACTTACAATATTGCATATTTACTGCTTTAACGTCTCATTGCGCGGCTTTCGTTGCATAAAAAAACTTATGCTCCGGACTTGAAAAACATTGTCTTGAACTATATATATATATATATATATATATATATATATATATATTTGTAAGAATGGACTGTTCCTGACAAATTTTCGTCTTCCTCACAGGGCGGAGTACAAAATTCAGCGCATCGGCGCTGAATGAAGTGGATGGCAACAATGATGCGATCGGCTGTTGGTGTAGGCCAGGTGTAAAGGACACGGAACCTTTTTGCATCATTTGCAGTGTGACAATTTCCTGCGCACAGCATGGCACTGCTTCTGTTCAACGCCATGCAGGCATGAAAAAGCATCTGGAGGCAGGGGCAAAGCTGAGAGACTCAAGTGGTGTGCTACTAGTGCCCAAGAGTGTGCAAGCCACGATAGATTTTTCACAGGGGATGCCTCGTGCCGCGTTGCAAGATCAGTGTGTGAGGCTGAGGCTTTATTTGCAATGTTTGTTGTTTCAAAAGGCCATTCCGTATAGCTGGGGCGACACTGCAACAGACATGTACAAGAAAATGTTTCCTGATAGTGGTGTAGCCAAAAATTTTAACTGTGGAAGGGCCAAGTTTTCTTACGTCATATCCGACGGTCTGGGGCCTTACTTCAAATCAAAGCTTGTGACAGAGTTGTGTCGGCCAACTGTTTTTTTCTCCTTTATGATTGACGAAACTCCAAAGCCGGAGCAGCACGTCCAGCAGTTGGATTTGCTGGTGAGATATTTCTCTAAGAGTAGGCAGCATATAGTTGTTGAACACTTGAATTCTTTTAACCTTGGCCGGGCCACTGGAGATATTATAGTGGAGTGCCGAGAGGATGCCCTCGCTGAGCTTCCAAGACAAGGCCTACTTTGTGTCTTTAGCGATGGCCCTAATGTCATGAAGAATGTGAAATCAAAGCTCAAACAAAAGATCAACCCAAATCTGGTCGACGTTGGGGAGTGCACTCTGCACCACGCATTTTCAAACGGGCTGGACTCGTTTTGCAGCGATGTGGAACCGCTTGTGAGAGATGTTTACTACCATTTCAAGCATTCCTTTGTGCGTGCCGAGGGCCTAAAAGAACAACAGCAAGAGGTCTTGGCCATAAAGCCTCATGTTTTTCTCTGACATGTATCAATCCGCTGGCTGACATCACAAGACTCACTAGCCCGCGTGCAACAAACATCACTGCCTTGCAGTCTTTCTTTTTGGAGAAGAACATTGTTGCGTGGCAACAAGATGCCCAGACTCGGCACAGCAAACTTGCTGCAGCTTTTAGAAAGATGACCCTTTACGCAAAAGTGTTGTTTTTAAGCAATGCTGCTGAGCTTTTCACTGGGTTTCAGCACTTGTTCCAAAGGCAGGAGCCACTTGTGCACATCCTTCATAATGAATGAGATTCTGCCACTGGTGCGATGAGTCTTGAGTCGTGTCCTACACAATGAAACGTTTTGTGGCAAGAGTGCTGAAGAAGTGACGAAACTCAATTTGGATGATGGAGCACTGTGGAAGGCACGGCCGCAAATCCGCTTGGATACTGAGAAAGCAATGGAAGTTGGGACCCTGCGGAAAAAAAGATGTTTCGCCTTGCAGCTCGCGCATTCTACCTCGCCTGTGCGAAGGTACTGCTTCGAAAGCTGGCTCTCACAAACAAAGTAATCATGAATGCAAGCTTTCCGGCCCTACAATATGAGAATGTTGAACAGGAGGTGCAGTCCTTGCGGTATATTGCAGGGCAATTGCAGCCTCAGGTCATAGGTGACGATCAGGTGTCATCGATGATTGATGAATGGTACATGTTTAAGTGTGATGCTGACAGAGGCGCCTCGTACTTTGAAGGGAAGGTCGATCATTACTGGGCAAGGATATTTTGCCTGCCGACAATAACAGGTGCCTCGAGATACCCTTTGCTCTCTAAGCTGATAAAGGCGCTTCTCTCTCTACCCCACGGAAACGCTGACTTAGAACGGGGCTTCAGTAAGAAAAAGCATCTTGTCGATGGCCGGAGCTCGCTGAGCATTTCTAGCATTAATGGAATCTGCCATGTGAAAAGTTATCTTCAGTGCTATGATGGTGACGCGACCAAGGTGCCTCTCAACCTGACCTTCTGAAGAGTGTAAAGCAACCTCGTGCAAAGTATGCACAGCGGATGAGTGCTGAATGCACAAACAAGCGGAAGGCAGCAGAAGAGCCTGCCTCGGAGCAGCCTCCTCATGAAGCTGAAAAAAAAAGCATTAGAGGACCAAGTGGCAGCCAGCAAGGCATTGCTTACTAGTGCAGAAGAAATAATCAGCTTGGGTGTCAAGCAAAAGAACATCAACAAAGTAGCAAGTGGCCATGTGCTCCTAACAAAAGGAAATGCAAGACTTGAGCAGGACTTGATGAGCACTAAAAAAAATGAAGACGACAAAGCGTTGATATCATGTCAATCACATCAAGCTGGTAGTTAGCTTCTAGTCAAATTGTATTCTAGTCTATAGTAGTTGTATTTGTGTTCAGTGCAGCTATAGATGCTGCTCAGGTACAAGAGCTATTTTGTATAGTTACTTTTGGGATAGTCATGCGATAAGCTGGTGGGTGATCAAATGATACTCATAGATAACAGCACTATGGAGTACAAATAAAAATATTGTTTGCAATTTATATGCCATTCTTTGTTTTGTCTTCTTTTGCTTGGTCCTGTAGATACTTTCATTTGGACGAACATTGGTGCAAATTCAACATGCACCACGTCTTTAAGCTTTCTGCAGAATTCATTGGTCACTTTCAGGACGTCCGCTGAAGCTAAAGCATGATTGTACTGACGTCATTTGCACATCTTTGTTTTCTGTTGCAAAAGTAAACATTATTTGTAAAACTGCTCCCAATTTACGAATCCGGGTACGGCGGAACCAACAGTGGCATGTGGCTGACCACGCATCTGTTTTGCATTGTACAGGTCGTTTTGCTTGGCATCTCTGAATCGACAGACCACGGCGTGCAAGCATGTGGCCAGCGGCGATTCGACATCGATGGCTTGCAGTTTTTCACCGCAGTGGAACATTTATCAGCCTACTTATCCTCTGACGACACCGTGCTCATGGCGCCCCCAACCGGCTACAATGGCGTGACGTCATCGGCAAGCTGCAATATATACAGGAAGCCGCACAACTTCGTCTTTTGTGGGTACGGCGGAACCAACAGTGGCATGTGGCTGACCACGCATCTGTTTTGCATTGGACAGGTTGGTGCTTTTACGGTTACTACCGTTTCAATCCGTAGTGATGTTCGTGGTATTGTGGTTCTGCCGTGCCCCCAACAGTGCCTTGGTATCATGTAAGACTGTTTTCTTGTCTGTAAACTGCCAATTTGTGGTGACGTAGAAGAGAATCAAGGCCCTACGCAAAAGGAGATGTTCGAGGAATTGCTGGAAGGCCAAAGGGCCATCACTAAAGAATTAACAGAAATTAAAGCTTTGGTCACTAACAACGTAAAACAGATTAATGACCTTCAGAATACGATTGAGATTAGGAGTACGTTAATTTCATCGCCTGCTAGTCAAGATGAGCAGGTTCAGACCGCTCTTAAGACATTTGAACATGTCGTAAAGTTTCAAGCAATGAAACTCACTGACCTAGAAGACAAAAATAGAAGGTCAAACCTAATTATACACGGATTGCCTGAAAGTCCTGAGGAAACAGAAGCTGATCTGAAGGAAAATGTTGTTTCTGGCATTGTTAACGATACACTGAGCGTGAGCTGCGGGTCGATAGGACGCATTCATAGACTCGGTAGCCAGCGCGGTAAACGACCTGTAATTGTTTATCTGCAAGATTTCAATGAAAAAAAGGAAATATTCAATAATGTGAGGAAACTGAAGGGATCTTCTATATTTACTCAGAATGATTATTCGCAGGCTACGTTAAAAAAACGAAAGCTACTCTGGGAAAGTGCTAAGGATGAAAAATCTCAGGGCAAAAAGGTAACATTGCTCCATGATAGGCTTAAAGTGGATGGTGAAATCTTGTGGGACGAGACTAGCGGTAAACGTGTGAAAACGGCAAAACAAGGTAAAGGGTCGCAAACAGGAAATCAACGTAGCCAATCTCAAGCATGACACGGATGCTCGGTATCAAATAGGCAGTTGCGCATGATCAACATAAACGCGCGTAGTATACGCAATAAAATTGATTCATTAGAAATTGCTTTAGTTCAACATGATCCACATATCACAGTCATTACCGAGACGTGGCTCCGCGATAAGATAGATGAAGACATTTTCCCTGTTGAGTACAAAGTATATCGTAAAGATAGAGCTTCAAGAGGAGGAGGTGTTGCTGTACTTATTAAAAACAACGTTGAATCTTCCTTATTGGGCGATATTACTGATAGTGAAGGCTTATGTATCAAGCTCTCATGCTGGGGTCATCAATTTATTTTGTACGCGTTATACAGGCCCCCTGATCTAGCTCCAGATTACTTCAGAAAATTAGAAGATCATATGTCGCAACATTTGAAATCTAAAATCTTAATCGTTGGTGATTAACCTACCCGGTGTTGACTGGGACGGAGTACAGGCCCTTGAAAGTTATGACACGTTAACGTTGTTTCTAACATCATGCTAGCACACAACCTAATGCAAGTTGTTCGTGAGCCAACCCGAGAACAGAGAACATGTAAATCGGTTTTATATTTATTGTTTCTTCCGGAAATTTTTTTCTAATTTTAAGGTCTCTGTAGAGCAGGGACTGTCAGACCATCATCTTGTTAGTGTTTCCTTGTCGCTTAACTCTCACAGTAAACAAACGAAATCATTCTTCTTAATTAGGGATTATTCACGCGCTGATGACGCAAGTATTTTAGAATACATGGATCGTTGCCTATTTGATTTAAATGACAATGATATCGACGTTCTTTGGTGTCAATTTAGAGATAAGTGCCTTCGTTGTTTAGATACATTTGTGGCCAATAAACGAAAAAGAATTCATAAGCAGACGCCCTGGATGACGCGTAACCTCATTCAACTGAAACGCAAGCTTAAGTGATTAAAAAGGCGACATGCGCAGTCACCTTCAGTGATTGCACTGCACGAGCAGGTAGCGCATGCTCTGCGAGCATCTAAAGATAATTATTTTCAAACGTTATTGCCAAACTTCAGAAAACATGACCCAACAAAGTTCTGGACTTTCATAAGTGAGCAAAAGAAACCTGTCACACAGGTTACATTTAATGATCAGATGATTTCAGACTCAAGAAAAATTGCGCAACATTTTAACACATATTTTCATAGTGTGTTCTCACAAGCTATCATGTGCCAATCCACGACTTCTGCTTCAACATATGACGTATCATTTATTTCCTATCCGGGTGTATTATCGCTGTTGTTAAATCTGAATGTCAAGAAGTCGTCTGGTTGTGATAATATTCCTAACAAATTTCTCAAGCGATATGCTGAAACTGTCGCGAAATTTCTTGTTATATTATTCAGTACGTCGCTGACAACTGGTAAATTACCCGATGACTGGAAGACAGCCCGAAGCGTTCCTGTGTTTAAGAAAGGAGACCGTCTTCTGGTACAAAATTATCGTCCTATTTCCATAATATCGTCCTGTTGTAAATTAATTGAACACATTATTGCTAAACAAATTAATCAGTTTCTCGAGAAAAACTCAACTTTAACGCCTAACCAACATGGTTTCAGAAAAGGATGCTCAACAGTAAGCCAGCTAATTACGGTGATTCACTCACTAGCCTCTGCTCTTGACACGAACGGACAAGTAGACATGATTCTTCTAGATTTTAGCAAAGCATTCGACCGTGTACCTGATGATTTACTCGTAACAAAATTAAGAAATACAATGCTTCCACCGATCTTTATACATTGGATTACCGATTACTTGAGAAATCGTAAACAGTATGTCGTGATCGATGGGCAACAGTCGGACTGTCTACCGGTGACATCGGGAGTACCGCAAGGTAGTGTACTCGGACCGTTACTTTTCCTTTTGTGAATTAATGATCTTGTAAATGCAGTTGACTCCAGCACTAAACATCAGACTATTTGCTGACGATTGTGTTTTGTTCAGAGGAATAACTTCCCATAACGATCAACTTCAACTTAACAACAACTTAAAGAACATTTCAGATTGGTGCAACATGTGGGGAATGCTCCTGAATATGGAAAAAAGTGTCGTCTTACGAATTACACGCAGAAAGAACCCACTAAAGCACACTTATAAACTAGGTTCGTCAGTCCTACAAGAAGTTACTAACTACAAATACTTGGGAGTCACCATTACTAAGAATTTCACATGGAACACTCATATTGACAACGTATGTGCATCAGCCTTTCGTAAACTATGTCTACTCCGACACCAATTAAGAAACGCCCCGGCTAGTGTAAAACTTTTGTGCTACATATCCTTTATTCGGCCCATAATTGAGTATGCATGCGTCGTCCGGGATCCCTTTACTGAAGTAAACATTAACAAACGCGAAAGAATACAGAAAAAAGCAGTGCGATTTATTTTTCCCAAATTTTCGCAGTTTGATTCTCCCACGGAACTTACGTTAACAAATCATATATAGTTACTAGCATTGCGAAGGAAAAAATTGCGCCTTGGCTTTCTTGCGGCACCTATTAGCAATAAATTGAGCCATCAATATATATTAAACCTTTAACAACTAGACACACCCGGCACCACCAACCTCACACTTTAAATCCATATTTTGCACGAATTGAGGTGTTCAAATACTCCTTTTTCCACGAACTATTAATGACTGGAACTTGATGCCGTCCCAAATTGTACCTACTACTGATTAACATGTGCTCTTTTTCTTTTTCTTGTGTTTATTCAAACGCTTATGTACACACCCTGCTTGGACCTGTGCAAGGTCTGCAGTATTGTATAAATAAAATAAATAAAAAAATTTGGATTTAGTGCTCCAAAACAGAGCTTTTTCCTGTAACCTGCTCCAAATTTAGATTTTCCTGCTCCAAAAGCAAGATTTTCCTACTCCAAATCCTACTTTGGCTGTTGCACCCCTGCTCCCGTCAAACACTGTAGTGTCTTCTCCAACTATCTGCGGCAGCGATAGATTTCCCTCAGAAGTGAAATGAAGGTACTTAAGGTAAGCATGTTTAATTTACCCTAAGACTAGTTTTTGTGGTCATTTCCTTGCCACAACTGCGCAGAAATGGCAAAAATAAGTCGCGCACAAAATGTGTACACCGTGACCAAAGAGAGTGTCAAAATGAGCTTAAGAGTGCAACGAGTTGTTTACAGGAAAGGCAGATCTCATCCTACTGCGCAGAAATGGCAAAAATAAGTCGCGCACAAAATGTGCACACCGTGACTAAAGAGAGTGTCAAAATGAGCTTAAGAGTGCAAGGAGTTGCTTACAGGAAAGGCAGATGACTCATCCTGAGCCAGTGTGCTTTCTCACCTGCTTTTCTGCTCACATGAGTAGGTAACTGTTTTAATAGGGCTGACTCCACACCACATTGCTTGCATTTGTTGGAAGCAATTTTTTTCTCGATATTAGTGTTCGTGTAGTATTTGAGCCCACTTAATTGTAAAATCACGACAGCAGAAGCTTTCCTTGTTTTTCTTTTACCAATTTGTTAGCATGGCAGCACATAGTGTGCCGTTTATTCTATTATCGAGCCATGCTTTGTACTCATAGAGTATACAACAGCTCTGTTAGAGTTTGGAAAATGTAATGAAACATTTTAAGTTTGTCGCTTCATCGTCAACTTAGAGCCTTCATTTGTCATAGTACTAATACATGGATACAACACACAATATAGGCAAGATTTAAATTTAACAGAAATTTTCATGGTTCGATCGAATTATTCTGTGACATGTCGCCACTATACTGCAACTTTAGTGCCATTAAAATTTGTTTGGACATTCTTGTCCATGTGCTAAATTCTTTTAGACAACTTTTTTTCAAAGCCTGCAGGCACAACTTAAGCGAATGCGTAACCTTCATCTGCATGAGAGACAGGTCAGGACTTAGTGGCATTGTTCTTTGACAGAGTGAATGTTATGTAAGGAATTAGGTACCAGCAGTGAGTAGCACTTTGCAGCACTACTTAACAACACACACACGCTACTTAACCATTCCCAGGTCTAGTGGCAGCCATCAAGTGACATTTTTCCACTGATTCATGTAATCAATTATGGCATGCACCCTGCTTTAGGCACCTCTTTGAACTAGTGCATACAGCCTTCTGCTATCACGTAGCTGCAGTAATAGTATAAATTCATGGGTTCTTTGCCATCACATTTCAGTGCATATGGCATCACGTGTACTGATAACAAAGACCTCTAGAGAACAACACCTAACTTGATAACCTACACAGTGCACTTGAGCTTCACATATCATGTAAGCTGCACGCCTATTTGCGTTACTCTGCAAAGAGACATACAGTCAGCAACAGGGATGACTGCAGTTACCTGTGTCTTAAATTAATATTCACTTAATGTGCATGTCACTTCAACTGTCTTGCGCTGTGTTCTACACAAGTCGGCTTCTATATGTGATGCTGCTAGCTAACATCTGGTAATATTAATAATCCTTGTTTTCTCAGTGACAGCTGGCCTCCTTGGGGCGGTTAAGACAGGGGAGTGTCATTGCTGGAGCACCTCCTGGCTATCCACAGAAAATGGAAGAAAAGATGGTAAATTCAAACTCCCACTGGTTCCCATTTCCATAAGTGTGTGTGTTCATCACCCTGAAGTTACTTAAATTTGAAAACGACGCCACATAAAATATACTGATGTCTCACGTAGTGCAATATTAAACATGAAAGTACACAAGCACGCAGCTTATAAACCTCAGATAATTTGTAGCAGATCAGTCACTGCAGAGGTCAGGATATGTATTGTCGTCGATGCTCGCTGACACAATAGAATTACAGAAACTTGTTCATCATAAAAGCTGTTATACATTTAGGGTGTGAACATTTTGGTAATGGTTTGAGGTAATGCTAGACTGCATGAATATGCTACCCATAACGTAATGCCCTGACATAGGCCCTTAAAGGTAAAATAAATGACCATAATAAGCTTGGTAACAGATTTGTACAACGAGCGAGTTGTGTAGCACGCACAAGGAAAAATACACGAGAAAGCACAAATAATACACACACGTAGTGCTTCATTGTGCCTTCTCATATCTTTGTTCCCTGTTCGCGCTACAACTCGCTCATTTCAACATGAACAACCAACAAGCCTACATCGCCACTTAGGTTTGTGCAGTTTACTTCGAGTCATAATTAAAGTACCACACACTGTATTTTAAGAAGTGAAATAAGTTATATTTCCTCGTTTAATTGGCCAACACTGTAGTTAGGCCCTGGGTATATTTTGGTCATGTATGTATATATGTCAGTGCTACATTTATTAGAATATGTTTTAGAATGAGTTGAAGTCATAATTATAGAAATGAATTCTTGTGATCATGGGACATCACATTAGTGATTAAGCAACCAAATATTGGAGTCACTAGGACCCTCCTAATACAACCACATCATAACCATGTACAATGACAGATTGGTACAGCCGAGTATACCTGAGGTGATAAGAGACAGTCCAGATTATCACACAGCATGACGCTTGCCTCTAAAAATATGTGAAGGTAGGTTGAAGCATGTGCGCTGGCCCAGCATATAATAACCTAAAAAACAAGACTTAAAAAGCAGATGCTGCATCGATAATGACGACTCGGAAGGAGTACATAACAAATAAAAAACAAAGCAAAACCAACCAAGTATGTTGGTTTTCTGAAGGTACTTCAGGTGTTTATTTGCCACGGCACTGCGTCCAGCAGCATCTGAGGCAAGAGAATTGGTCGAGCATTTAATGCGATCTTGTGCTTCTGGCTCGCTCGTTCACATGGGCACAAAACAAATCCATCTGCCTGCCTTGAGTGTCAGTGGCATATTCTTACCCTGATACCCTGAATCAAGTTTACCAATTCACAGTTTTTTGAACTTACTGCTGCTTCTCAAGTTGTGCGCATTCATTGGTTTGCCTCAAAACTGCAACGCCAGTGCTCTTTTTGAAACCATATTGACCCGTTTGACAAGTTTGGTGATAGATCTGACGCCAATTTGTCTTCCATAGTGATGGCATTGTTTCGAATGCCAAGTTGAATGCCAAGTTGTTGCAGGAGGCCCTTCAGCTACTTACGCAGAACAGTATGTCTAGGATGGCAGTGTCAGTGTTATAATTGCTTGCAATGTTAGTCCTGTCTACAGTACGTACACGGACATTCGACATGAGCAAAGGTGAGCCCTCATTTATTCCACGAAAGAACGTTGACAACGTACCACTGGTGTATTCTATACTGCTGCTACAGATGTCAATGGGGACGTGGTCATTGTTTGCACTGTGTGGTGGAGTCCGGTTCAATACTGCTTTATTTGAAGCAGCATAGCTCACGCGCACGAATTAGCGTGTTGTGTGTGCAGTAAAATCTCGCGGAGACACGGAGTGCTCGTTGCTTGCAGTAATCAAAATAGTTCGCCATTGTCGCGTTGACCTCGCCGTATCCGTGCACGCGGTCACGAGCGGAGCGGGTCCGCGGGAAACTCGCTTGTACGGTACAGCAAGCGGTGAGCTTTGTAGGCGACGCGATGCACACAACCAGCAAGGGTTCGGTTCCACGCTGCAACAGGCACCACGTTGCAATGAAACGGTGTGCCGCATTTGTTGTTCTACCGAGTCTGTTGTCAGCCCGTGTCGACACGGGAAAAGTACGTTATATACGCCCGATTTTGACAAATTGCCGCTAATTCCGTCCGCTGTGGCGCGGTCTGTTAAAAGCAAGCTTTGCGGCATTATTAATATAGGTAGACCAAACTAAGGTTGATATATCGACCGTTATATGTGCAAGTCTGTTGTTCGCGGCTCCGTTGTAACGAGCGTAGACTGTATATGGTTAAGAAAATGAATGGGTACACTTACAATATTGCATATTTACTGGTTTAACGTCTCATTGCGCGGCTTTCGTTGCATAAAAAAACTTATGCTCCGGACTTGAACAACATTGTCTTGAACTATATATATGTATTTTTTGTAAGAATGGACTGTTCCTGACAAATTTTCGTCTTCCTCACAGGGCGGAGTACAAAATTCAGCGCATCGGCGCTGAATGAAGTGGATGGCAACAATGATGCGATCGGCTGTTGGTGTAGGCCAGTTGTAAAGGACACGGAACCTTTTTGCATCATTTGCAGTGTGACAATTTCCTGCGCACAGCATGGCACTGCTTCTGTTAAACGCCATGCAGGCATGAAAAAGCATCTGGAGGCAGGGGCAAAGCTGAGAGACTCAACTGGTGTGCTACTAGTGCCCAAGAGTGTGCAAGCCACGATAGATTTTTCACAGGGGATGCCTCGTGCCGCGTTGCAAGATCAGTGTGTGAGGCTGAGGCTTTATTTGCAATGTTTGTTGTTTCAAAAGGCCATTCCGTATAGCTGGGGCGACACAGCAACAGACATGTACAAGAAAATGTTTCCCGATAGTGGTGTAGCCAAAAATTTTAACGGTGGAAGGGCCAAGTTTCCTTACGTCATATCTCACGGTCTGGGGCCTTACTTCAAATCAAAGCTTGTGACAGAGTTGTGTCGGCCAACTGTTTTTTTCTCCTTTATGATTGAAGAAACTCCAAAGCCGGAGCAGCACGTCCAGCAGTTGGATTTGCTGGTGAGATATTTCTCTGAGAGTAGGCAGCAGGTAGTTGTTGAACACTTGAATTCTTTTAACCTTGGCCGGGCCACTGGAGATATAGTGGAGTGCCGAGCGGATGCCCTCGCTGAGCTTCCAAGACAAGGCCTACTTTGTGTCTTTAGCGATGGCCCTAATGTCATGAAGAATGTGAAATCAAAGCTCAAACAAAAGATCAACCCAAATCTGGTCGACGTTGGGGAGCGCACTCTGCACAACGCATTTTCAAACGGGCTGGACTCGTTTTGCAGCGATGTGGAACCGCTTGTGAGAGATGTTTACTACCATTTCAAGCATTCCTCTGTGCGTGCCGAGGGCCTAAAAGAACAACAGCAAGAGGTCTTGGCCATAAAGCCTCATGTTTTTCTCTGACATGTATCAAGCCGCTGGCTGACATTACAAGACTCACTAGCCCGCGTCGAGGGCCTAAAAGAACAACAGCAAGAGGTCTTGGTCATAAAGCCTCATGTTTTTCTCTGACATGTATCAATCCGCTGGCTGACATCACAAGACTCACTAGCTCGCGTGCAACAAACAGTTCACTGCCTTGCAGTCTTTCTTTTTGCAGAAGAACATTGTTGCGTGGCAACAAGATGCCCAGACTCGGCACAGCAAACTTGCTGCAGCTTTTAGAAAGATGACCCTTTACGCAAAAGTGTTGTTTTTAAGCAATGCTGCTGAGCTTTTCACTGGGTTTCAGCACTTGTTCCAAAGGCAGGAGCCACTTGTGCACATCCTTCATAATGAATGAGATTCTGCCACTGGTGCGATGAGTCTTGAGTCGTGTCCTACGCAATGAAACGTTTTGCGGCAAGAGTGCTGAAGAAATGACGAAACTCAATTTGGATGATGGAGCCCTGTGGAAGGCACGGCCGCAAATCCGCTTGGATACTGAGAAAGCAATGGAAGTTGGGACCCTGCGGAAAAAAAGATGTTTCGCCTTGCAGCTCGCGCATTCTACCTCGCTTGTGCGAAGGCACTGCTTCGAAAGCTGCCTCTCACAAACAAAGTAATCATGAATGCAAGCTTTCTGGCCCTAAAATATGAGAATGTTGAACAGGAGGTGCAGTCTTTGCGGTATATTGCAGGGCAATTGCAGCCTCAGGTCATAGGTGACGATCAGGTGTCATCGATGATTGATGAATGGTACATGTTTAAGTGTGATGCTGACAGAGGCGCCTCGTACTTTGAAGGGAAGGTCGATCATTACTGGGCAAGGATATTTTGCCTGACAATAACAGGTGCCTCGAGATACCCTTTGCTCTCTAAGCTGATAAAGGCGCTTCTCTCTCTACCCCACGGAAACGCTGACTTAGAACGGGGCTTCAGTGAGAAAAAGCATCTTGTCGATGGCCGGAGCTCGCTGAACATTTCTAGCATTAATGGAATCTGCCATGTGAAAAGTTATCTTCAGCGCTATGATGGTGACGCGACCAAGGTGCCTCTCAACCTGACCTTCTGAAGAGTGTAAAGCAACCTCGTGCAAAGTATGCAATGCGGATGAGTGCTGAATGCACAAAGAAGCGGAAGGCAGCAGAAGAGCCTGCCTCGGAGCAGCCTCCTCATGAAGCTGAAAAAAAAAGCATTAGAGGACCAAGTGGCAGCCAGCAAGGCATTGCTTACTAGTGCAGAAGAAATAATCAGCTTGGGTGTCAAGCAAAAAGACATCAACAAAGTAGCAAGTGGCCATGTGCTCCTAACAAAAGGAAATGCAAGACTTGAACAGGACTTGATGAGCACTAAAAAAAATGAAGACGACAAAGCGTTGATATCATGTCAATCACATCAAGCTGGTAGTTAGCTTCTAGTCATATTGTATTCTAGTCTATAGTAGTTGTATTTCTGCTCAGTGTGAGCTATAGATGCTGCTCAGGTGCAAGATAGTTACTTTTGGGATAGTCATGTGATAAGCTGGTGGGTGATCAAATGATACTCATAGATAACAGCACTATGGAGTACAAATAAAAATATTGTTTGCAGTTTATATGCCATTCTTTGTTTTGTCTTCTTTTGCTTGGTCCTGTAGATACTTTCATTTGGACAAACATTGGTGCAGATTCAACATGCACCACGTCTTTCAGCTTTCTGCAGAATTCATTGGTCACTTTCAGGACGTCCGCTGAAGCTAAAGCATGATTGTACTGACGTCATTTGCACATCTTTGTTTTCTGTTGCAAAAGTAAACATTATTTGTAAAACTGCTCCCAATTTACGAATCCGGGTACGGCGGAACCAACAGTGGCATGTGGCTGACCACGCATCTGTTTTGCATTGTACAGGTCGTTTTGCTTGGCATCTCTGAATCGACAGACCACGGCGTGCAAGCATGTGGCCAGCGGCGATTCGACATCGATGGCTTGCAGTTTTACACCGCAGTGGAACACTTATCAGCCTACTTATCCTCTGACTACACCGTGCTCATGGCGCCCCCAACCGGCTACAATGGCGTGACGTCATCGGCAAGCTGCAATATATACATGAAGCCGCACAACTTCGTCTTTTGTGGGTACGGCGGAACCAACAGTGGCATGTGGCTGACCACGCATCTGTTTTGCATTGCACAGGTTGGTGCTTTTACGGTTTCTACCGTTTCAATCCGTAGTGATGTTCGTGGTATTGTGGTTCTGCCGTGCCCCCAACAGTGCCTTGGTATCATGTACGACTGTTTTCTTGTCTGTAAACTGCTAATTTGTGGTGACGTAGAAGAGAATCAAGGCCCTACGCAAAAGGAGATGTTCGAGGAATTGCTGGAAGGCCAAAGTGCCATCACTAAAGAATTACAGAAATTAAAGCTTTGGTCACTAACAACGTAAAACAGATTAATGACCTTCAGAATACGATTGAGATTAGGAGTACGTTAATTTCATCGCCTGCTAGTCAAGATGAGCAGGTTCAGACCGCTCTTAAGACATTTGAACATGTCGTAAAGTTTCAAGCAATGAAATTCACTGACCTAGAAGACAAAAATAGAAGGTCAAACCTAATTATACACGGATTGCCTGAAAGTCCGGAGGAAACAGAAGCTGATCTGAAGGAAAATGTTGTTTCTGGCATTTTTAACGATACACTGAGCGTGAGCTGCGGGTCGATAGGACGCATTCATAGACTCGGTAGCCAGCGCGGTAAACGACCTGTAATTGTTTATCTGCAAGATTTCAATGAAAAAAAGGAAATATTCATTAATGTGAGGAAACTGAAGGGATCTTCTATATTTACTCAGAATGATTATTCGCAGGCTACGTTAAAAAAACGAAAGCTACTCTGGGAAAGTGCTAAGGATGAAAAAGCTCAGGGCAAAAAGGTAACATTGCTCCATGATAGGCTTAAAGTGTATGGTGAAATCTTGTGGGACGAGACTAGCGGTAAACGTGTGAAAACGGCAAAACAAGGTAAAGGGTCGCAAACAGGAAATCAACGTAGCCAATCTCAAGCATGACACGGATGCTCGGTATCAAATAGGCAGTTGCGCATGATCAACATAAACGCGCGTAGTATACGCAATAAAATTGATTCATTAGAAATTGCTTTAGTTCAACATGATCCACATATCACAGTCATTACCGAGACGTGGCTCCGCGATAAGATAGATGAAGACATTTTCCCTGTTGAGTACAAAGTATATCGTAAAGATAGAGCTTCAAGAGGAGGAGGTGTTGCTGTACTTATTAAAAACAACGTTGAATCTTCCTTATTGGGCGATATTACTGATAGTAAAGGCTTATGTATCAAGCTCTCATGCTGGGGTCATCAATTTATCTTGTACGCGTTATACAGACCCCCTGATCTAGCTCCAGATTACTTCAGAAAATAAGATCATATGTCGCAATATTTGAAATCTAAAATCTTAATCGTTGGTGATCTTAACCTACCCGGTGTTGACTGGGACGGAGTACAGGCCCTTGAAAGTTATGACACGTTAACGTTGTTTCTAACATATCATGCTAGCACACAACCTAATGCAAGTTGTTCGTGAGCCAACCCGAGAACAGGGAACATGTAAATCGGCTTTATATTTATTGTTTCTTCCGAAAATTTTTTTCTAATTTTACGGTCTCTGTAGAGCAGGGACTGTCAGACCATCATCTTGTTAGTGTTTCCTTGTCGCTTAACTCTCACAGTAAACAAACGAAATCATTCTTCTTAGTTAGGGATTATTCACGCGCTGATGACGCAAGTATTTTAGAATACATGGATCGTTGCCTGTTTGATTTAAATGACAATGATATCGATGTTCTTTGGTGTAAATTTAGAGATAAGTGCCTTCGTTGTTTAGATACATTTGTGGCCAATAACCGAAAAAGAATTCATAAGCAGACGCCCTGGATGACGCGTAACCTCATTCAACTGAAACGCAAGCTTAAGTGATTAAAAAGGCGACATGCGCAGTCACCTTCAGTGATTGCACTGCACGAGCAGGTAGCGCATGCTCTACGAGCATCTAAAGATAATTATTTTCAAACGTTATTGCCAAACTTCAGAAAACATGACCCAACAAAGTTCTGGACTTTCATAAGTGAGCAAAAGTAACCTGTCACACAGCTTACATTTAATGATCAGATGATTTCAGACTCAAGAAAACTTGCGCAACATTTTAACACATATTTTCATAGTGTGTTCTCACAAGCTATCATGTGCCAATCCACGACTTCTGCTTCAACATATGACGTATCATTTATTTCCTATCCGGGTGTATTATCGCTGTTGTTAAATCTGAATGTCAAGAAGTCGTCTGGTTGTGATAATATTCCTAACAAATTTCTCAAGCGATATGCTGAAACTGTCGCGAAATTTCTTGTTATATTATTCAGTACGTCGCTGACAACTGGTAAATTACCCGATGACTGGAAGACAGCCCGAATCGTTCCTGTGTTTAAGAAAGGAGACTGTCTTCTGGTACAAAATTATCGTCCTATTTCCATAATATCGTCCTGTTCTAAATTAATTGAACACATTATTGCTAAACAAATTAATCAGTTTCTCGAGAAAAACTCAACTTTAAAGGGCCCCTAAACCACCTCAGATATTTTTTGAACATTTCAAGTAAACACGCGCATCGAGTTCAGAATGCCGTCAGGATCAACGATGCCAAACGCTGCAGCGCTACGCGCCGCGGGAGCGCCACAAAATAAAAAAAAAACAATGACGTCCTCCTCCCCTCGCTTTTCCGGTATCCCAGCGGTCGTCACGACGTCAGCAGGGGGAATTTGGTGATGTCAACGGTGGAAACGATGTCCATTGGTCGAACAAGAACCTACGACTTCCGGTTAGTCCGCTAGAAGGTACGCGCGCTTTCTGCTCTTCCTCGTCGTGTTGCTCGTTTGTGCGCAGTTGTGAGTCGGTAACTACAGCCCTCAACGCAAGTGCCAAATCGCTCACGTTGCAACACAGTCGTGCTTAGCGGTCTGATTAGCTGCGCGAACAGAGTCTGACAGTGTATCGCGATGGCTAAAAGGTATACCCGTGTGCGGTGCTTGGCTGCAAAAGTGCCGACTGGGAAAACGAAACCACGCGACACCGGCTGCCTCATGATGACGCCTTGCGCAATGCCTGGCTTGAGCGCATTGGCGTTTCGGCAGAATCAAAGCGCAACAGCGATTTACGTGTTTGTGGGCGCCACTTCCGTGCCGAAGACTACCATCACAACCCACGCCTGCTGCAGGAGTTGGACTGCGGTCTGACACCACGCCTGAGACCAAATGCGCTGCCAACTCTCTTCCTTCCAAGAAGGCCGGTAAGTTTTTATAAACGCTCCTCCGTGTAGTGTGATGTCATGTTTGAGGAGCGGCCGAGTAATCGGTACTTTATCTTCACGCCACTGTTCGTGTTGCACCGTATGTCCTCGAACCATGTGATCACATGTTAGATTTTACGTCGCGCTGTGCAGCAAGTAAACAAAAGTACCTTGCCAGAAAGTATATCGACGTTCTGGTTAAACATTGGTGCGCCGGCGCTGAGCTACGTGGTGTCATGTTGCGAAACGCTTTTAGCACATTTTTTTTTCCTTCATCAGTATTCGCGCGGGTGAATAGCCGTCACTCGACTCGAAAGAAAAGTGAAATAAGAGTACAGCAAAAGTATGAATGATACATTGCACTCTGTTGTCATATCATAAACCCATTTTATGTCACCTGCTGAGGATTGGTGCCCAGGGCTGTTGTGGCAGCGTGACATTCGGGGTGAAAAATAAAAACGTGTACTCGGCACTATAGAGAACTGTGCAGCATGTCCTAGATCTCATTTGTATGCCTTACTCATTTGTGACTGCAGACATCACAGACCAAGCCAACTCCAGCTGCAGCGTTGGGTGCCAGCACTATTGAGGCACCGCAGCATTCACAGCCAGTGAGTATCGTGATTTGAGTATTGTTTTTTTCTTTTCAGGTTTAAACAATTAGTTCCGTGAGTTCTTTGAAAATGAGTGTTGCTTCAATTGGCACAAGCAATTAAACTTTGTTTATTGTTATACAGTGCATGCAGCCTTCTAGATTTAGTTCGGCAAGTTCTTACCGCCCTGTATACACACATGCGCACAATGTTTCATAAGAGCTGACATTGACTCTTTCTTCTGTTATTTTTGTCACGTGTTTTCATTATTATCCATAGTTTTCGAAGTGTTATGCACCAGTTACAATAAGTTTTCGTGGTTCCAGCAGACAATGGCTTCAAGCAAATATTAGCAAAAATGAACAGTTTATATAATGAACTGTAGGGAGATAATGCTCATTTAATTGTAGTTTATTTCACCAAGAAACAAAGTTCATTTCCTGCATCATTTCTGTAATATATGATGAAGGCCGTTGTTTCCCTTATTCAATCTAATTCATACTGCAGTATCGACACTAGCGATGAATTAGTCATGCCTCATAAGAGTACATTGTTTGCAGGCTGTGCCGTGTAAATGCAGATACAGTCAGGCTGTGTCTACTGTGGGAACGCAGACTGGGGTGGCAGCTGACCACAGCTCTCGTGTACTGCATTCTGTGGGAACGCAAACAGTGCCAGAACAACGCACAATAAGTGTACAGACGTCATGGCATCTTCAAAAAAGTGTTGGTAAGCATGATTACACTTTGTCACAACAACATGATGAGTACTATAAGATTATCTTTCCTTGTTCATGTGAAGTGTGTTTCTACGTAGTCACTAGACTTCAGAAAGAGGGTTTACAATAAGGAAAGCAGCTACAGTTGGCACCAGTCATTTATATTACTGTGTGCTTTACGTCTTATGAAAAACAAGTTATGTTCACGATAGTGAAGTAATGTAAGGAAATCAAACAGCCACGCAGGCAGACTTCGCTGCACGTCTGCTGGTGTCCAAAGGCACACAGAGTGCTAGTTCTGCCGAAGTCATCCGAGCAAGAACACCAGAGCATGCAGATGTACCTGCTTCTCCTGCGCTGACAGACTTCTTTGAGAATGCCCGCTGCTCGACACCCATACCATATGTGGAAGAGGTGGAATGCGAGATTCGAGAAGCTGCTGGCGATGAAACCTACAAACCAACTCTTGAATCCTTCGAAGACACGTTTGCAAGGTAAACTATAATGAAATGTTGCGTTTGTATTCTATGACTGCAATTTTTTACGTAGCAGATCACACAACATAGCGAGTGGAATGCGACAGTGCATGGTTCTTCTTCTTTGGACGTAAAAATGCTGTAGCCTGCGGTGTTGAGAATGGGAAAGCTTGTGCACAGTGAATACAAGAGCATTCCGTATAATGTATTTATCGAATCATCATTATAACAAGTGTGACTTTTTGCTATGTGCAGTGGGTGTATGGAGCCAGTTGCATTGGCGTCTGCCAACAGCGAGGGCCCAACAGCCGGAGCTTCAGTACTGCCGCCCCTGGCCTTCGACAGCCATATAGAGCCACGAACTGCAACAGCACATACAAGTGAAAACCAAGACCTAGTCACAACCTTTCGTGAGGAGCGAAAGTTCGTGGTTTTTGAGAGCTGTTTGCGACAGCTCCTTCCTGTGGCGTGCAGTTTCTGCCACAAGAAATATACCAGCACATTTTCTGTCGTTGGCTCAATGGTCACAGTCAGGAGCAGCTGTGACAACTGTAGGCATGTCACGTCATGGAAGAGCCAGCCACTGATTGGAGACAAACCAGCGGGAAATGTTTTAATGGCTGCGGCACTGCTGTTTTCAGGCTGCACAGTGTCCCAAACATTGCGGCTCCTGCAGTCTATCAATGTGCAGGCCATCAGTGAGACAACTTTCTTCAAATATCAGGCTTTCTATATGGTGCCAGCTGTAGAAAAGGCAAGCATTGTTATTATTTTTGATACACTATGTTAGATAACTTGATTTTTCAATCTAGTAGCTGAGGTAATAAACAATAGGAAGCTTCTGCTGCATGAAATCAGTGTACACCGAGGCAGGGTAAAGTGGAGTTTCTAAGCATGCATGTTAATCATTACCCAGCAACAAATACCTAAATTAAAGTGCAGCCCTATCCAGCAGAAACATTTGCATTATAGGAACCTTGGAATTATTTTTCTAATAAACTGTGCTAAACTACAATGTAAACAGGCAGACCACATTCAATGAATATATGAACATAGGCCATTGTACTGCATGGTAAAATGTAATGCTGATAGTGAGACCACAGCTACTCATTCCATGGTATCAACAATTTTGCTTGTAATGTAAGAAGGATTAATGTGTCTCTAGTACTTGGTGAAATTAGGTATAGATTTGTCAAAAACACAGTGGCCTGTTGAGGAATTTGTGGCAAGTGCCTATATATAATGCAACTGTCCTATAAATTAGTGTTACTCATTGTGCAAGGAAGTAGGGACGTGTGCCTTCATTGAACAATTTTTTTTCATCTAGGATTATGCACCTATATTTGCTCTTTACTATATACTCAAACTTTAGAAAACAGTACATTGTAGTAACCAAATCTCACATGTTTACGTGGCACGTTCAGATGAATGGCTATTTGGATGAATTGTGTACTGGCAAGGTTGCAACTCTGCAACAGAGTAGTATCAACATCATTTTGCCTTTGCCAAAGCTGGTGTTACAACAGTGTGTTTCATCCTTCTGTGTAGTTGTACAAAGAACAGCAGGCCCAGCTGCTAAGCAGAGTGGCTGGCGTGGATGTGGACCTGGCTGGGGATGGCCGCTGTGACTCACCGGGACACAGTGCGAAATATGGTACATATGTACTTTACTGTACCCAAGTGAAGCGCATCTTGCATTGCCAACAAATTCAGGTTCATGAGGTATGCAAATTCAAACTCTATAAAATGAAGCAAGTTGTTGCCAGAGGTTGATGATGACATGTACGTATCCCCATGCAGTCAGCTGCTGTTTCGAGCAGCAATGCTATGGAGAAGGAGGGGCTTGCCAGGAGCCTGCAGAAGCTTGACAAGCAAGGTGTCAGCATAAATTCCATCACTACAGGTAACAAATGGAGGCCTTTAATTGCTTTATTTATGCTCTCAACAGTTTCCATGCCTACATGTATGGCACCATAGAGTAGTTTATGTGCAAGTGCAATGCAGCCAGTGATGCTTGGTCTGGTGATTATTATACTCATTTCATACTTCGCAGATGCAAAGCGGAGGCTAAGCAAGTAGAGTGATTATAGAAGTGTCAATCGAGCATTTTGCACTAAAACAAATTTTGGGATTAAATACTAATATTACATCTACAGTTCATGAACATAACTTCACGTCACATGGAATGAGTGCAGTCATGTTTCTATTCCTATCCTATGCATTGTATTATGTTTTAGTAATGAGCACAAGTGGACTGTGCAGCAGCCACAGATTCATGCCACTCCTTTTAGTAATGAATTGTGTCAGAAGAGTGACGCCCTCCAGGAATAAGTATTTCAATATATGTGAGAAAACCATGAGTTAATTTTAAACCAAGTTACATTATGCATACCTACATGCGTTGTTACCATGTGATGCACTAATTTTTGTTGTGATTGTGAGTGAGAGACCTCTGTCGAGGATTGGTTGCATTACTTGCTCCGTATAAAATGGGGTATGAAAATTGATGAGCAGATAGTTTTCAGTGTGGCTGCAGATGAACTGTGTAGTTTGCCTTCAATTTATATGTTCACACTGCACCTGTCGCTGTTCCTTGTAGACCGACACTCTGCCATCAGGAGCTACTGTCGAAAGGAGAGGCCAGGCATGAAGCATTACTTTGATGTCTGGCACATCGCCAAGGGTATGTAAATAAACACGTGCTTGCTTTCTGACTTGTGTCATATGGAATGAACCAATTCCATTTGATATTCTGAACATTAAAAATTACATTATAATACCCTAAGTGATGGGTAAGTGCACTGTTCAGACAGTAATGCAAGGCAGTGGATAGACCTATTTCTTTCAAGCCCTGTATGAGTGTAAAGATGCTTGCCACACCTCTGTTCTTGCAGCTACAATTATCAGAGTGGTCAAAATTATTTTGCAGCATTTCTGTACAGAATGTCTTGCAATTATTGTGACCGCCTTAATTCGACTTAGTTTCAGCAATTACACGCCTATGTTTTAAGTGTATTCGAAATCAAAAGTGCATCAGTAGAGGAATGGGATGACTCAAGAGACAATAGTTGGGCTAGCCACCTTGTAATGCTGAATAAGATATCTATGAATGCAGACTACTCCAAGAGCAATTTCGAGTTAAAAATGCTGGCTTGCAATGTTCGCCCTGTTATGTGAGCAGCACCAGAAAATAAAGATGATAACAGTTCACACATTGTGTCCTGCTGAAAAGTGTGTCAGTTCAATGCGAAAGCTACATTGGGATGAGAAAATGCTGAATATTAAAATGTGCCGTTTCGCATTTATATTACGTGAGTGCACAAAATTAAAAATTTTGGACTTACTCATAAATGAAAAGATAAGAAATAAATGGCCTACAATTATGCTGTTCCTTTATTTCTTAAGAACAGTGAAGAAATACGCAAAAATGAAATAGAAAATTGTTTCTTTAAAAAAATGAGGTACTGTGCAATAACAATATTGTTACTCTGCCAGGTGAACATAAATGTACACGCAAAGGCACATAATTTGAACATGGTTATGAAATTCAGCAGTGCACCACTGCTTAGTAGGAGGCTATTGAGGAAAACGAGCAAACACACCCGTTCATGCATAAAAACTAATTGCATTTTGAATATGGATGCCGAGATACACCATTGTAGAATGGACCATGAAAGCCCCTCTATTGTATACTACTGGCTGGAGGGAACAATGGATCTGCTCATCTGCCCAAACCACACAACTTGCAGCGAATTTTCTGGCAAACGTATTTTGGGAATTTCAACTGAGTTAGTTGCTCTGCATTTTTTAAATGTGGTGCATTTCCCTCATCATTGTACCTTATGCCTTTAGTGTCATTTATTTGCATGAGTGCAAAACTCCAGTTTTTTGATGGCCCATGGAAGAATTATGGCTTTGCTTAGCTGACACAAATGTCTTGAAAGTTCACTAGAGTAAATCCCCCAACAAAGTATCGTGAACAATTTGTGCTGCTTTGAGGTCTCCGAACCTACGTTTTCATTAGGTGAAAAATGTGGCGATGCTTGCTTGGTAAATGAATAAAATAAAAAAATAAGACCTAGTTTAAACTCGTAGATCAATTTTCACAGAGTCATTGTGATCACCACATGCAACACAAAAGAAAGAAAATGAGTGAGCATCGCCTACAAAACATCCACTATTGCTTATCAGTTTATGGAAACCATTGTTGAACAGGTAACCAAATAAAGGTAAATTTCTATGTCAAAGCTATTTGATTTGTTCTGGTTTTACAGAAATTGCGTTATGTTATTGTTTCATGCAGGTATAAATAAGAAGCTGAGCATTGCAAGCAAGCACCGCAACTGTGGCTCCATACTTCTGTGGAGTAGGAGTATAATAAACCACTTGCACTTCGTGGCTGCAGCAAGTCAAGGTGATGGGGACCTCATTGTGAGCATGTGGCGAAGCTTGCTGAATCACATGTGTAACCAGCACAACGGTCATGAAGGACCCTTCACAGACTGCATGCATGGGCCTCTTGACAACAAGAAATGGATGACAAGAGGTAATTCGGATTCATAGCAATCTATGCTATTTGTAGCTTTCTAAATGCACCCCTCACCAGGTGTTACAGGATTGCGATTCACTTCTAAGCCAACTTGAACAAAAGTTACGGAATCTTTATTTCCAACAGGATCTCCTGCCTTCACTAAACTGCGGGCTATTCTGGAGAACCCTCGCCTTCTGAGTGACCTCCGCCAGCTGTCTCCTATGGTCCAGACATTCTCGTTGGAGTCCTTTAATAGCCTGCTGATCCGCTTTGCTCCCAAGTCAATTGCATACTCAGGACCTGGTATGAAAGCAAGGTATGTTTTAATTTAAATGTTATGTAAGTCACGGCTAGTCATGCATGCTTTTCTGCAGAAAAAAACTGGTCTATAAAAATAGTTTCTCAGTAGGCACCACACTTATGAATGTGTTCTCACCAGTGCATCATTGCGATTTCACTGAAATGACCGAATGATATGACGATGTTATGTTGTTCAGTGGATGTGCAGCAAAGCAATAAGGTGCCTCGTCTTGACAGTGTTGTGGAGGCCTTCACTTGGGCATTGCAAACACAGGCGTGCTATTCATAACAGTGAAAGGCATATTTGTGTGAATGCGTGTGGCCAGCCAGATTTTGAGTAATAAACAATAATACTAAAACACTTGTCAGAGAGGCAGTCGTTAAATAAGAAGGTGCCATGTACCGAGTCGTCGTGCACATGCGTTTTTCCGAAGTTGCTAGTCAGTCGCCCCTGAAAGTAAGAATGAATTGAACTTGACTTGGTGGGTTAGTTTTTGTTTAAAAGAAATTTTGCCTGGAGAGTCGTCTTTTACGATATACTGTTTCCCGGCAGACAGATTTCTGTTCAAGGTGTTTACCATTTCATTTTCATGTTCACAATGATTTAGCAAATGTTACTTTTTTCCCTCAGGACTCAGCTCGCTGTGTTACATTTCAACGAGAATGCTTCAAGGGACCAAGCTCAGGACCGAATTGGGCAGACACGCTGGAGCTTAGCAAGTCCAGGAAGGGGCAGTTTACCGCCCGCAACGTCAAGGCGGCACCAACATTTGGTAAGCAACACCTATTATTTAGCTCAAGGCATTTATCATCAGGCACGTAAAGACATAAAAAAAGCAGGACACACGACTTAGTAGTTAGCTGTAACCTTGCAGCAGTTAACATACTTGAAAATAGCATGCACAACAGGACTTCGTTCAGTACGTATCAGGTAACACTAAGGCTACAGACTTCCCTTACCGTTGACATGCTTGAAATCTTGTACATTTACATCACAGAATATGCTGTATTTATTACATTTGAGTACTACTCATATTCTGTGACAAGAACCTAACAGACGAAACTAACAGTGCGAACTCATATATGAAATCGCACAATCTTTACAAAATAACTGTTGCCATGTGCATACAGTCGCTGTTACACACGTCTCAATCATTTTCTTTGCTCCCAGGATATGTCGCCAAACTGATGGCGGATGTTATCGCAAGAGCAGGTGCCACTTCTCACAAGACAAGCTCCAAAGACATCCCTTCCGAGACTCGCACGTTCCTGACGGACAGATATGAGGCACCATCTATGGAAGAGCTCATTGCTGCTCACAGGTCCAGATTTCCGGATGGCTGCCCTTAGGGAACATCTCAAACTCTTTTGACTTCCGTCTCCCATTTCATCTTGGTGAGATGTTGCCCAGCCGCTGGCCTGTGTAGCGACCTAACCACCTCAGTTTTCATGAGCTGCGTTCATAGCATTTCCATGCTACGTGCAGCAGCTCTGCACTGCCATGCTATGAACTTCCTAAAGAAATGAACACAACATTCCAACAAGCAAGCTCAGCAGTGGCCCTGTTTTCGAGTAATGAATTGAGGAACTTGACCAACACAAGCACTTTTCACATCCCGCCTTGGTGAGAAGAGGTCTGCCCAGCCGGAACCCCGTGTAGCAACCTAACACTCTGTTTTCGTAAACTGTGTTGATTTCATTTTGCATTGCCTACACTGAATATTTGGTACCATACTGCTTATAGTATTCACATGTTCGCTTTTTCCTATCATCTAAACAGAATGTTCTAATGGAGGCTCGCACACTTATCCAAAAGCAGCAGAGACTGTGAGGTGCCATAATGCAATGATCAAGATTGATTTTATACCCGATGACCAGGAGTGAAAGCCATGACCCATGTTCTCAACAAAATGCCATAAACACTGAGCAGTTGTAGCGGGCAATGGCATGGCACATTATTTAGACTATCATAACCTTCGCTGGCAAATGCCTCAGAAGAACTTGGCTGTTACAGATTACCAGTATTACAGTGACTTCAACTCGTCACCTTCAGCAAACGTCTTCGGCCATTTGATTTCAGCCCTAGTGTTTTGGAATCAGAACCTCAAAAACAGGAAATCGCAACATTTTGCCATTCTATGGCTGCACTCAAAATGAGAGGCAGTTTCTGAAGCCATGCTGAAATCTGTCATGCCCACCACATACACTAGAATGCAATGTGTTGCACCAGCTATTATGGTGAGGCAGCCCTCAAGCAACATGTATGAGCCATTCTTTATTTTATAGAAGAAAAGTAATAACAATTAGTCATTGATATTTATTGAATTTTCCTGCTTATGCTGCTCATTTTGTGTTTATGCATTCGTAACATATCTTATGCATTCCCAATAAAAAATCTTTTGAGAAATACATGTGCACATTCAATGGTATTGTTTTCTTTAACCTTTCTTTCAAAATAAATGCTCACTTCATAGTGAGTGCTTGTGTCATGTTGTATCCCTTTATTTTCTCTGTAATTTTCATTCTAAACATTACACAAATGCAGTTACACACATAAGGTAGCCTTTACTAAGTGCTGGTGACATATATTGATTTTTCTGGTTGTCACTCTGCCTTTGCATTGCTATGTTAAAAATCCAAAAACAGCATACTGAAATACAGTAAAAGGCATGTACTGCAGTTTTTGAAAAAGACGAAGTCGGAACTCGAGCAGCTTATACGTGCATAAAAACATTTAGCAATGTACGCGCAGGTAACGAATTGTAAGCGATGAAAATGCCATACGCGAAGCTTCAATCTTCCAGTCGTGGGTGCTGGAATCCGACGTACACCGCTGAGGGGAATTCCTGCCTCCTGCCGAATGCGAGACACAACACACGCTGGCAGCACGACTCGGTTCCACCTGCCAAGTCGCCTCCATATCCACTTAGTAAACATGCGGTAGGCGACAAAGCGGTACTTTCTGCAAGCCGAACAAACGACACTAGCCAGATGTTTCAATGACCTAACCTAGTAACGTTGTAATGAACGCATATTTTACTCACTTGTGTAACTCTCCTTCTATTTGCATGCCGAGCTCACGGAAAGCGTAGTACGCCGCCTCGAGGACACCAGGATTCAGGCATATGCTGGGGAAATATGGGTGCCGTGTAATGCAGTCCTCGTTTCCTTTAGCAACGACTTCTGTCACCTCCCTACAGCAAACGTTCTCCTCGGCATTTGTACTCGCCACGCACAGACCGCACGCGCACCTGCACTGATGTTGCCATTATCGCGGAACGCGCTAACAGCCAGTGGTCGAAAACAGCTGGACGTACCAACCCATATCGTCGCCACGATCTGGGGAAGGCGGCGACGGCGGCTCTTCATCTCCAGCGGAGGTGCTTCGGCACGGCGTGTCACCGTACGGATCCATTATATTGGCGAGCCTTTCTAGACGAGCGCGCAACACACAGGGTCCATAGCGGCACGCTTCGCAGGAGCACGGGCCGGCGCGACAGAAACAGCGGGTAGCCGAGAAGCGCGGTAACCGTAAGTGACATTTGTTTCGAGTAGCGCGTTGGCGATGACGTTTGTCACGTGACATTATAGGAGGAGCACTCGGCGAGAAGGAGAGACCAGCCGACGGGGAGAGTAGCGAAGGAAAGAGAGAAACGAGCGAGGGACATTTTTCGATCATCAAACGCGTGTAACTCCGCTATTACTGCACCATTTCGAAAAATTCTTGCGGTTACGTGTTCGTTGTAGACTCGTGCACAACTGCAACACCACAACTAAATTTCGACCTCTGGGTGGTTTAGGGGCCCTTTAACGCCTAACCAACATGGTTTCAGAAAAGGATGCTCAACAGTAAGCCAGCTAATTACGGTGATTCACTCACTTGCCTCTGATCTTGACACTAACGGACAAGTAGACATGATTCTTCTAGATTTTAGCAAAGCATTCGACCGTGTACCTCGTGATTTACTCGTAACAAAATTAAGAAATACAATGCTTCCACCGATCTTTATACATTGGATTACCGATTACTTGAGAAATCGTAAACAGTATGTCGTGATCGATGGGCAACAGTCGGACTGTCTACCGGTGACATCGGGAGTACCGCAAGGTAGTGTACTCGGACCGTTACTTTTCCTTTTGTGAATTAATGATCTTGTAAATGCAGTTGACTCCAGCACTAAACATCAGACTATTTGCTGACGATTGTGTTTTGTTCAGAGAAATAACTTCCCATAACGATCAACTTCAACTTAACAACAACTTAAAGAACATTTCAGATTGGTGCAACATGTGGGGAATGCTCCTGAATACGGAAAAAGTGTCGTCTTACGAATTACACGCAGAAAGAACCCACTAAACACACTTATAAACTAGGTTCGTCAGTCTTACAAGAAGTTACTAACTACAAATACTTGGGAGTCACCATTACTAACAATTTGTCATGGAACACTCATATTGACAACGTATGTGCATCAGCCTTTCGTAAACTATGTCTACTCCGACACAAATTAAGAAACGTCCCGGCTAGTGTAAAACTTTTGTGCTACATATCATTTATTCGGCCCATACTTGAGTATGCATGCGTCGTCCGGGATCCCTTTACTGAAGTAAACATTAACAAACTCGAAAGAATACGGAGAAAAGCAGTTCGATTTATTTTTTGCAAATTTTCGCAGTTTGATTCTCCCACGGAACTTATGTTAACAAATGATATACAGTTACTAGCATTACGAAGGAAAAAATTGCGCCTTGGCTTTCTTGCGGCACTTATTAGCAATAAATTGAGCCATCAATATATATTAAACCTTTAACAACTAGACACACCCGGCACCACCAACCTCACAATTTAAATCCATATTTTGCACGAATTGAGGTGTTCAAATACTCCTTTTTCCACGAACTATTAATGACTGGAACTTGATGCCGTCCCCAATTGTACCTACTACTGATTGACATGTGCTCTTTTTCTTTTTCTTGTGTTTATTCAAATGCTCATGTACATACCCTGCTTGGACCTGTGCAATGTCTGCAGTATTGTATAAATAAAATAAATAAAAAAATTTGGATTTAGTGCTCCAAAACAGTGCTTTTTCGTGTAACCTGCTCCAAATTTAGATTTTCCTGCTCCAAAAGCAAGATTTTCCTACTCCAAATCCTACTTTGGCTGTTGCACCCCTACTCCCGTCAAACACTGTAGTGTCTTCTCCAACTATCTGCGGCAGCGATAGATTTCCCTCAGAAGTGAAATGAAGGTACTTAAGGTAAGCATGTTTAATTTACCCTAAGGCAAGTTTTTGTGGTCATTTCCTTGCCACAAGTGCGCAGAAATGGCAAAAATAAGTCGCGCACAAAATGTGTACACCGTGACTAAAGAGAGTGTCAAAATGAGCTTAAGAGTGCAACGAGTTGTTTACAGGAAAGGCAGATCTCATCCTACTGCGCAGAAATGGCAAAAATAAGTCGCGCACAAAATGTGCACACCGTGACTAAAGAGAGTGTCAAAATGAGCTTAAGAGTGCAAGGAGTTGTTTACAGGAAAGGCAGATCTCATCCTACTGCGCAGAAATGGCAAAAATAAGTCGAGCACAAAATGTGCACACCGTGACTAAAGAGAGTGTCAAAATGAGCTTAAGAGTGCAAGGAGTTGTTTACAGGAAAGGCAGATGGCTCATCCTGAGCCAGTGTGCTTTCACCTGCTTTTCTGCTCACATGAGTAGGTAACTGTTATAATAGGGCTGACTCCACACCACATTGCTTGCATTTGTTGGAAGCAATTTTTTTCTCGATATAAGTGTTCGTGTAGTATTTGAGCCCACTTAATTGTAAAATCACGACAGCAGAAGCTTTCCTTGTTTTTCTTTTACCAATTTGTTAGCATGGCAGCACATAGTGTGCAGTTTATTCTATTATCGAGCCATGCTTTGTACTCATAGAGTATACAACAGCTCTGTTAGAGTTTGGAAAATGTAATGAAACATTTTAAGTTTGTCGCTTCATCTGTCAACTTAGAGCCTTCATTTGTCATAGTACTAATACACGAGTACAACACACAATATAGGCAAGATTTAAATTTAACAGAAATTTTTATGGTTCTATCGAATTATTCTGTGACATGTCGCCACTATACTGCAACTTTAGTGCCATTAAAATTTGTTTGGACATTCTTGTCCATGTGCTAAATTCTTTTAGACAACTTTTTTCAAAGCCTGCAGGCACAACTTAAGCGAATGCGTAACCTTTATCTGCATGAGAGACAGGTCAGGACTTAGTGGCACTGTTCTTTGACAGAGTGAATGTTATGTAAGGAATTAGGTACCAGCAGTGAGTAGCACTTTGCAGCACTACTTAACAACACACACACGCTACTTAACCATTCCCAGGTCTAGTGGCAGCCATCAAGTGACATTTTTCCACTGATTCATGTAATCAATTATGGCATGCACCCTGCTTTAGGCACCTCTTTGAACTAGTGCATACAGCCTTCTGCTATCACGTAGCTGCAGTAATAGTATGAATTCATGGGTTCTTTGCCATCACATTTCAGTGCATATGGCATCACGTGTACTGATAACAAAGACCTCTAGAGAACAACACCTAACTTGATAACCTACACAGTGCACTTGAGCTTCATATATCATGTAACCTGCACGCCTATTTGCGTTACTCTGCAAAGAGACATACAGTCAGCAACAGGGATGAATGCAGTTACCTGTGTCTTAAATTAATATTCACTTAATTTGCATGTCACTTCAACTGTCTTGCGCTGTGTTCTACACAAGTCGGCTTCTATATGTGATGCTGCTAGCTAACATCTGGTAATATTAATAATCCTTGTTTTCTCAGTGACAGCTGGCCTCCATGGGGCGGTTCAGACAGGGGAGTGTCATTGCTGGAGCACCTCCTGGCTATCCACAGAAAATGGAAGAAAAGATGGTAAATCCAAACTCCCACTGGTTCCCATTTCCATAAGTGTGTGTGTTCATCACCCTGAAGTTACTTAAATTTGAAAACGAAGCCACATAAAGTATACTGATGTCTCACGTAGTGCAATATTAAACATGAAAGTACACAAGCACGCAGCTTATAAACCTCAGATAATTTGTAGCAGATCAGTCACTGCAGAGGTCAGGATATGTATTGTCGTCGATGCTCGCTGACACAATAGAATTGCAGAAACTTGTTCATCATAAAAGCTGTTATACATTTAGGGTGTGAACATTTTGGTAATGGTTTGAGGTAATGCTAGACTGCATGAATATGCCACCCATAACGTAATGCCCTGACATAGGCCCTTAAAGGTAAAATAAATGACCATAATAAGCTTGGTAACAGATTTGTGCAACGAGCGAGTTGTGTAGCACGCACAAGGAAAAATACACGAGAAAGCACAAATAATACACACACGTAGTGCTTCATTGTGCCTTCTCATATCTTTGTTCCCTGTTCGCGCTACAACTCGCTCATTTCAACATGAACAACCAACAAGCCTACATCGCCACTTAGGTTTGTGCAGTTTACTTCGAGTCATAATTAAAGTACCACACACTGTATTTTAAGAAGTGAAATAAGTTATATTTCCTCGTTTAATTGGCCAACACTGTAGTTATGCCCTGGGTATATTTTGGTCATGTATGTATATATGTCAGTGCTACATTTATTAGAATATGTTTTAGAATGAGTTGAAGTCATAATTATAAAATGAATTCTTGTGATCATGGGACATCACATTAGTGATTAACCAACCAAATATTGGAGTCACTAGGACCCCCCTAATACAACCACATCATAACCATGTACCATGACAGATTGGTACAGCCGAGTATACCAGAGGTGATAAGAGACAGTCCAGATTATCACACAGCATGACGCTTGCCTCTAAAAATATGTGAAGGTAGGTTGAAGCATGTGCGCTGGCCCAGCATATAATAACCTAAAAATCAAGACTTAAAAAGCAGATGCTGCATCGATAATGATGACTCGGAAGGAGTACATAACAAATAAAAAACAAAGCAAAACCAACCAAGTATGTTGGTTTTCTGAAGGTACTTCAGGTGTTTATTTGCCACGGCACTGCGTCCAGCAGCATCTGAGGCAAGAGAATTGGTCGAGCATTTAATGCGATCTTGTGCTTCTGGCTCGCTCGTTCACATGGGCACAAAACAAATCCATCTGCCTGCCTTGAGTGTCAGTGGCGTATTCTTACCCTGATACCCTGAATCAAGTTTACCAATTCACAGTTTTTCGAACTTACTGCTGCTTCTCAAGTTGTGTGCATTCATTGGTTTGCCTCAAAACTGCAGCTCCAGTGCTCTTTTTGAAACCATATTGACCCGTTTGACAAGTTTGGTGATAGATCTGACGCCAATTTGTCTTCCATAGTGATGGCATTGTTTTGAATGCCAAGTTGTTGCAGGAGGCCCTTCAGCTACTTACGCAGAACAGCATGTCTAGGATGGCAGTGTCAGTGTTATAATTGCTTGCAATGTTAGCAAAGGTGAGCCCTCATTTATTCCACGTAAAGAACGTTGACAACGTACCACCGGTGTATTCTATACTGCTGCTACAGATGTCAATGAGGACGTGGTCATTGTTTGCACTGTGTGGTGGAGTCCGGTTCAATACTGCTTTATTTGAAGCAGCATAGCTCACGCGCACGAATTAGCGTGTTGTGTGTGCAGTAAAATCTCGCGGAGACACGGAGTGCTCGTTGCTTGCAGTAATGAAAATAGTTCGCCATTGTCGCGTTGACCTCGCCGTATCCGTGCACGCGGTCACGAGCGGAGCGGGTCCGCGGGAAACTCGCTTGTACGGTACAGCAAGCGGTGAGCTTTGTAGGCGACGCGATGCACACAACCAGCAAGGGTTCGGCTCCACGCTGCAACAGGCACCACGTTGCAATGAAACGGTGTGCCGATTTTGTTGTTCTAATAATAATAATAATAATAATATATGGGGTTTAACGGCGCAAGGGCCAATAATGGCCAAAGAGCGCCGGGCCAGTGTTAATGAGTTTAAATTGATGCGATGGATTACGAGTGGTGGATATGACGTGGCTGTAAAGGGGCCTAAAATTGTCGCTGTAAAGTGCATAAAATCTACAGGTAATAAGATTATGGGAATGACTAATGGCGTGTGCTATGAACATTGAATATGCATTGCAAATAAATATTACTATTTCCAAAATATGTCCGATGCGAAAATTGGCATGAAGCACTATTGCCTCAACAGAACCCTTGAACATAAAGGCCTGGAGGCATGTGCTATACTAAACACTATCGCAACAGCATCCTCTGGCGGGAGGATGTGCTACGAATATCTAGGGCTAATTACATGTAGTACCACGTCATTCAAGAAACCTAGGACTGCTTTGGTATTAAAAATCGGTTCTTTGCCAAGAAACATATTGGGATGGATAGGGATATGGTATCGGTATGCAAGAAGAAAATGTTTCATTCTCTCTGTTTCGGCTTCCCGGCACTCCAGGAGGACATGGAGGACGGTCAGCCTCTCACCACATCTACCACAGGTTGGTGGTTCATCACCTGTCAACAAAAAACTGTGGGTTCCGTACGTGTGTCCTATTCTCAACCGACTGAATAGGACGTCAGTTCGCCGTGTTTTCGTTACGGGGGGCCAGAAACCTAACTGTGGTTTAATCAAGTGAAGCTTATTACTTGTTTCAGCATCCCACAAGCGTTGCCAGTGGCTTCGCAGTTTCTTTCGCAGGAAAGGTTTCAGATCTGTTACAGGGACAGCAGCTGTAGGGTTAATAGCGTGTGATGTTATTGACGTAGCCATTCGGTCAGCTAGCACATTAACCCTCAATGCTTCTATGGCCAGGCACCCAGCATATAATGACATGCTGGTTACATAAATACGCTTCACAGAGAACGGAATAGAGCTCAGTAAGTACAGGATTTTTTTGTTTACCGAGTGACATCAATGCTTTTACGACGCTTAGGGAGTCCGTAAATATAATTGCCTTTTGAAGTTTTGATTTCCTTATATGCTTCACAGCCGACAACAGTGCATGGGCCTCAGCCGTAAAAATACTCGTTTCCGGGTGGAGTACACCGGATTCCGAGAAGGATGGGCCAACGGCTGCATAAGACACCCCGGCATGTGACTTGGAGGCATCAGTGTAAAGCTCTGTACACGAGTACTTGTATTGAAGCTCTAAGAAATGCATTTTAATGTGTGCCTCTGGTGCGTGTTTAGTGACCTCTACAAACGATGTATCGCAATCTATGAGTTGCCACTGCCACGGCGGTAACAGTTTCACTGGAGCCATAGGACGATGATCAAGCAGCGGAACACCCATTTCCTCACTGAGGTTCCTCACACGCAAGGAGAATGGCTTTCTCGCTGCAGGTCGATTATGGAAGAGTGTGGCAGCGGTAACGTCATTTATGGTTGAATAAGAAGGATGTTCATTGTTTGCTTGTACTTTCAGAAAAATGTGAAACTGCGATATGAACGCTGCAGATGGAGTGACCACTGGTTAGACTCTACATAGAGGCTTTGGATCGGACTTGTTCGGAAGGCACCGGTCGCGAGGCGGATACCCAGATGGTGAACGGGATCTAGTATTTTTAATGCACTTGGCGTTGCAGAATTATAAATTATAGACCCGTAGTCAAGCCGGGAGAGGACAAGACTCCTATACAAGTTAAGCAAACATTTTCGATCACTGCCCCATGTTGTGCGGGACAGAAGTTTTAGAACGTTCATTGTCTTCAGGCATTTTGTCCTCAGATATTTAATATGAGGAATAAATGTAAGCTTGGAATC